>NW_023494807.1:22671750-22801750 GCF_904425465.1 Colossoma macropomum
TCTATACTTTTGCTTGTGGTAAAACCCCATAGATGCAGAATATCTAGTAGCAGTTATTGAATAATAAACCTGTGCATTGAAAAAAAAGTAGATTTGAATTTGTTTCAAATGTGCATTTTGGTTCCACATGAAGGACATATACCTACACATTTGAATCAAATACATAAAAAAACACTTTTTTCAGTGTAGTTAAGGAGTTAAAGCACATTGAATGATCACCGGTTAGCAGAAAATTTACAATGACGTATTCTCTTTCATTTTCATTTCATTCGTTTAGTCTCTGGGTGTCAGACATGCATGGGTGATTAATGGGGTGTGGTTATCTTGTATGTATTGGAAAAACAAAGTAATAAAAATGTCAGCTTTGAATGGAGAAGTGCATAGATCTGTAATTATTGAGAGATGATTGAATTATTGAGAGAACACACTTAATGGGCTCAGTATGACCCAATAGATAGAAGATATTATTTCTCATCAGCACAAGAAGAAACTTATTCTCTTAACTCCAATTTACAGTAGTTACTGAATAATTTATAACAGTTACTGAATAATAAGCCTTACAATTAATAACTGAATAATAAGCCTTGACTTCAAGGGGTTAAATGTACAAGCAGGGCTTCAATTCCATTTCTTTAGGCAATGATTTATTGCATAATCAAAATTTAATCACAGTTCAATTAATTTCTTTTTATTTTGAAACACTTAAGACTTATAAACTGAACTTTTTGGGTGATCTTTAGCCAAAGAATTTTGTTTGACCAAAAAAATAATGAGTGCATATTTTTTTATTTAATATTATTCTATTATTGATTATAATTGATTGTAATTGAGTATGTAGTTCAATGCATGTTTATATCTCTTTACTGTATATTTGCAATATATAATAATTTACAGTAGTTTTTCAATAGTTTATAGTAGTTAGTTGGTGATAATCTGAAGATGAATGAGTGAATAATAAAGCTGCAGCTGAAGAGGTTTAACTCAAAGTGCTGGTTGGCTCTGCTTGGGGTGTGTAAATGAAACTCTGAGTGGTGAAGGTGATGACAGCTCTAGCTGCTTTAATTACCACATTATCAGCTCTAAAAGACAGCGTGAGTCGCAGCTGAAAGGGGGCGACCTGTCAGAATGAGCTGAGAGAAGGAGAGAGGTGTGAGGGGTCTCAGAGGGTACAGGTGGGGCTCTGACTGCTGACGTACCTGTCAAAGACAATAATGTGGCCCAAGCACACACACACACACACACATAGGCATACTTTTTTTAATACAATTTCAGTATGTGGGGTCATACATACATCCCATATTTCGCTGCTGTCGGAAAAAAAAAAAACATTGTATCTCCATTTTTGTCGTTTTTGCATAATTTAAAAATGCTTGTTGGTGTTTTCATTGTGTGTAAATTTCATGATGAATGGACCAAAGGAAATGGCCCAAACTTACTTGGAAATATTTTGAAAAATGTATATGCAAAAAGAATTTTCTGAGTCTAAGCTTAACCTTAACCTCAGTTACCAAACAGAAATGATTTTATTCTTTCATATTTGAAGAGAACATGGCATGTCTGTAAAGTGAGGAGTGCACTGTTGCACCTTTAAATAAGCCCTGTTTTTCTCTGGTTTTCCTACAAAAAATCAGGGCGTTTTTGCCTTGAAATTGTATTAAAAATCAAACAAACATTCACACAAATACACAGGTATTGAATTTTAAGGTCCGCCTTCACTGCAAGTCTCAGCATTGCTTGTTCCTTCTTGTTCCCTCATGAAGAATTACCAAACTATAAGTGAAAGCTACACTATGGATGTTTTGGGGATTTGGAGACCTCTCTGGTGGAAATGCCTAATTGCATGCAACACAGAAAAATATTTTGTAATGTCCTTTGTGCTTTGGACCCCAACAAGTGGATGAATCTGATGATTGTGAGCGCATTGAAAGAGTATTCAAAGAGAATTCAGTCAAAACTTGAAAGGCATGTGTTTTGAGGAGACAGATAGATAGATAGATAGATAGATAGATAGATAGATTAATAGACAAACAGAACTTTATTGATCGCGAAGGGAAATTGCAGTGTTACAGTAGCAAGACATATAATTGCACATAGACATAAATTAGGCAGAAAAAAAATAGACATAAGTTAAAGTAGAGTAGAAATAGAGTAGAAATGTGAGTGAAATGTGAGTGAATTATCTACTGTTGTCATCATCTCCATCTTCATCAGTATAAGGTTGATTTTGCATTTGAGACCTAAACTTCGAGCTGGACCTTCTTTTTGAGCCTGTGTGTGTGACATACACACATAAAGACGTATGACGTGGTCCAGAAAACTCTTACGAAATCTAACCCGGCACCTCAGACTTTTAACTCCTTAAAATTCTTTCTTTTTTTCTTTTTTTCAATTTTAACCATAAAAATCTTACATAGTGCAGCTTTGATAATGCTTTTCCCCTTTCTTATAAAGTTACAAGTTTGGAGGTTGTGTTCTGACAATGACAGCAAAAAGAACAAGTGAGGTGTAACCAAACTTTCGATGGGCAGTGTATAAACTTTATTTCAAGCGCAGTCTGTTTTTGTTGAGGAGTCGTGGTTGTCATATATTCTCAGAAAACAAACTGTCACCCTCAAGAGTGCGTCTTCAGTATCTTTAGGGACATAATTGTACCACATTCCATTAGAATTATGTTTTTTAAGTTAAGCTATGAAAAGGAATAAATGTACTCATTTTAACTGACACACAGATGGACTTTAAGACCACTCATGTTTCTTTGAGGGTACATTTACATTTTTGATGTACAGTACCATTTTTCCTGACAGTATATAGAAGGGCATACAGGCAACAGCTAGAAACAAATCAGAATGCTGACTACAGTGGATCTCCACAGACTCTGCAATAAGCAGCTAATCAATGCTTTTTAAACTCTTTGACAGTTTTCCCATTTCCCATAGCAGTTAATGGCATGTCAACTTGTCAAATAAAACTTTAAATCATATTTAACAGGTCCCTGGGCCATTTGAAACTAATCAGTCCAGTTTAACTGTAACTGGACAACTTTGGAGGATATTTTCAGTGCTTTGTGTTATACATGGTACAACATTATATAACAATTTAGTGTATTATACATCGCATTGTGTCATATAATTGCAGTAAATCACTGATGAAAGGAATTTTATAGTAATGCATTCAAGCAAAATTGACTGTGGAAGGCCATGAGATGTTACTATAATTTTCTGGATTGTTATCTTGAGATTACGACTAAACTATCTTGTTATCGTGAGATCACAAGATAATTAAGTCGTGATTTCAAGATAACTACTTTGTTATCTTGAGATCACAAGACAGCTAAGTTGTGATCTCAAGACTTCATGGCCTCTGTGGACTTCCATAATTGACACTAATATTGTAGTCTAAATATTAGATGATTCTGAATAGCTTCCAAAACTACATACTGCAACAGTGGAGTCTACCAATAAGAACTGTTTTATACAGTAGCACCGGCATAGAAGAAGACACGGAAAATATTGTGCCAACAGGCAAATGCTCTTTTATTTTGAGCAGGTACTTCAACAGAGCAAGAAATGGCCAGCCAACACACCCCCAAAACAAAACACAGGGGGAGGAGGGGTAACGCGGGAAGACACAACATATGAAGCTAGACACTTCTAACACACTGTAAACCCACCCTCCTCACTCACAATTACACGAATTAACACAACTACTCCAATAACAGCACAACATCAGCAACAACAGCAACAATAATTGTCTTTTTACATGAGCCAAGAGACACTTTGCACAGCCACACCCCCTAAGCTCCCCATGGCAGCACGGCCCGTGGATGCTACAATACCATCAAACCAGTCATCAGCCCTTAACCTAATTGAACTCTCACTGGAATAATGTGGATTCTCCAGTTCTGCAGAAACAGCTCTGTAGAATTGATGGAAGTTCAAGCTATAATTAAAGCAAATGGTGTTCAGCAGTGGCAGCTCCTGCCAAATCTCTCAGTGGGGGGCAATGATGCCTATTGCCATTTGGCATAAACAAAGACTTCCCTTTAAGCTACACACTTCACAGTATTTGTGGACAGCTATATCCAGGAGTTCACTGTAAATGTCTTCTGGAATAAAATTATTTTGGCTCTGCAATGAGCAACTGTGGTCATCAACAGATAACTTGTCATCTAGCACTGTGCCCTCACAAATACCTTTACCATTAATCAAATAAAATTTCAAATAAAACCTTCTTTTCTCACAATAGTTTGCTTCATTTTTTATCATGTAACATTTTATTTTAGGTGCAGCAAATCTAGCAAAGCTAGTTGTGTTCTGATTAAATAAAGAAAAGAACATCGGTCAGCCTAATAGGGCTACAGTTACAATGCACAACACTTAGTAACCACTAGATGGCACTAGATTGGTAGCTGCCCTCAGGTATCTCTACACCAGGGGCACATTCAATCTCAAAACGTTATGCAATGTTTTGTTTCAGTTTCCAGGTTGAACGGCAAACACAGTCCTCTACGAATGCGGCAGATGTAGCTTGGTGTTCGCAACAATTGAAGACTTTAGAAGACGTATTTTGAAGTATTAAACCTGTATTAAATCTTAGTTAAATCTGTATTAAATTCATCAGGCTGCTGAAAATTCATCGAAAAGAGCGCCAAGAATGGTCTTCTCAGCTGCTACACTTGCAACATGTGCGTAACACATCAGAGTCACCACCACTATTTAAATAAACATTTTGTTGTGTTTTGTCGAGGCTGAATGCAGCTCAGGTTATGCATGACACAAACATGTAAGTGCTAGCCCTCCCAGAACCCATACAGATCGCAGAGCCAGTTTATGAGGAGCCTGGCCTCTTCCTATTTCCCCTGTTATGTCAAAAACAGGACTGCAAAACAGAGAGGGCGTTCTCAAGCGAGTCCTCAATGAATGGGAGTAAATGGAGTTAAACGGCTGAAGTGAAAAGTTAAAATAGTTTCTAATCACTTGACCAGAACTTTAATTTTAAGTAAGAAGCATTTCACTACAAAAGCAAAGAAAACTTTCTGTATGTTTCCTTTTTTCAACAGCAAACAGGTTTTGGGCAGTAGCACGCTAGCATTACTGCTACTGAGTGCTGATTGGCTGGTGAGCAGAGCAGCTCATTGGTTGTTCGCGCTCACAGACGTCATGAATGTACACGAGATGCCATTTTAAAATCCTGTAGCTGAAGTTTAAAAGCGATCAAAAATATAACAGCAGTGTTAAAATGTTTTATGCTGCTCTGTGTTTAGAAAATGAATGTATTATTATATATTAAAAATGTTTAAGCATTTATACACTACGATTTGACTCAAATGCTCCATTTTAACTCATTCATTTTGGACACGCTCTGGAGCGCCCTCTAGCATTTGAGAAACACAGAACACATTACAGAGTTCTCTGCAAGTTCTCTGATGGCATTGCAGTGCCTACAGTTTGAAAATAATGTCTTAATATGAGAGTCTATCAGAGCAATCTGGGCGACCTTAAACCAGACTGAAAAGGGGAGGTACCGTACAGAATACAACTTGACGCTGATTGGACTATGACATTCAGAGGCAGGACAAACTGTCCAGAACAGTCACAGGGTAACACTGTGGTAGAATGTGATAGAAAAGTTTCCTCCCTTTCCCCCTCTGGTGCTGCGTCGTCTGATCGCCCTAAGGAATAAACCGCCCCTGGTGTACAGTACTGTGCAAAAGTCTGAGACCACTCTTCATTTATTTAATTTCCAGTCAAATGGCCATTAAGTAGAGTTTATTCTTTTAGTTAATATAGAAAAGACCTGAAAAAAATACATATAAAAGAAAATTATAAAGAAGCCCCACAACTATGTATAATATAAATGTGTCAGTATTTAGTGGGTTCAATCTTTGCCTTTATTACAGCTTCCATTCATTTCAAGAGACTTGATTTCAGTTTTTCAAGGAAATCTGCAGGAATATTTTTCCACACTTCCAAAGTTCAGTCTTAGAAGTTGGTTGCATTTTCTGCTTCTCATGATCTGAGTAAAGTCAAAAACAGGTCATGATCATGAAACAATCCTGATTATTATCATTTAAACTATTATTATATAGGATGTCATGCCGCAGCGCACAAACACGCCATATTTAAGCACATTTTTTCTCCTGACTCAGTAATGCTACTTTTAATTTTAACAAAAACACTACCTTGCATAGTGCAGCTTTAATCATGTTTTTTCTTTCCTTTACTGTAAAGTTACCATTTTTGAGATACAAAGATTTGTTCTGACAGAAACAGTATTCAAAACAAGCAAGGAAGCTTTAGATGGGCAATGTATTTAAACTTTCATTTCAAACACAACCTATTCTTGCAGAAGAGTCATGGTTGCCCTACAACCTCAGAAGACGCTAAGCTATCACTGGGGTGGCGCCCTCAAGAGTACATCTTCAGTACCTTTAGTTTGGAATCAGAATTGTACCACATTCCATTGCAGTTCTATTTTTTATCATTCATTTTTTTCGAGGGAAAATCATAAATATAACAGAAAATTACACAGATGTTACAAAGAAATTACACAGCCTCAACAACTAAATATACTATCTGTCAGTGTTTATTGTGTTCACTCTTTCTTTGACTTTATTACAGCTTCGATTCTTTTCGGGATACTTGCTTTCAGTTTTTCAAAAGAATCTGCAGGGATATTTTTAAACTTCAGTCTTAGATGTTGGTTGCATTTTCTGCTTCTCACCATCTAAGTAATCCTAAACACTTTCAGTAATGTTGAGGTCTGGACTCTGAGGCAATCAGTCCATTGTTCTGAGAAGTAGTGAGTTGCCCTGTGAGCTGCAAGAACCTTTATGTGAGCCTACACTCGAATTCTTCACTCACATAACTATATCACTTACATATTAGTTTCGTATCAGTTACTGGATAATTCATAGTAAATACAGTTACTGAAGCAAAAGTCCAAAGATTAATAACTGAATAATAAGCCTGGAGGTAAAAGTAACAATCCAAGACTCCATAAGCGCCAAACACACTAAAATCTATCGAAGCTTCCAAATTAAAAAGTGAGTGTTACAGGTATAACCTACACAATGTGTTACACTGAATTTGAGGGTAAATTTACATGCAGCAGACATTTCGATTGATGTAAGCTGCTTTCCTCTCCAAAAACCCCTGTAAGTTACAGAGTTAAACAGCATACAGTATAAATCCCACTGGAATGTATTTAAATTTACACTCTTTAATCAGATTCAGTGAAAGGCTTCAGTATACAGTCTTCATGAAACTCTTACTGTGCAGAGATGGTAATAAAAAGCCGTGCATACAGAGTTTGTGCAGGTCGTCCGCTCTGTGTGTGTGTGCGTGTGTGTTTATGTGTGTGTTTGTGTGATTCGGGAAGGCCAGGCCGTGGAGCCGCGCACTGCAGCTGTGCTGTTCTTACCAATTACTTGCTCCATATGCCACCGTGCCCATCTGCACAGGTGGAGCCTCAGATGGAGGGAAAGGTGTGTGGAGGAAATGACAACGGTCACCAATTCACATACACACACACACACATACACACACGCACACACACACACACATATATATGTGTAAATATGTATAGGTAAAGATCATATGTCCCATTTGTATTATATGTGCATATAAAGATTTAATATGTGCATATATGTGTTTTATATGTGCATATAAAGATTTAAAGACTTACTTTTAATGTAAGTCAATGGAACCAGACTTTTTTCCAAGTCATTTTGGGCCATTTCTTTTGGTCCATTCATCATGCAGTTTACACACAATATAAAGGTTAACAGGCATTTTGAAATTATGTCAAAAACTGAAAAACGACAACAATATATATGTGTATGTATAACTACCTATATACACTTGGAATCACTGTTGTCAGAACAAAACCTTGTTTCTTTTGGTCTATTTATCATGAAATTTACACACAATGTAAAGGGTAACAGGCATTTTCAAATTATGGAAATACCAGGTTTTGTTCCTATGTTGAAGTACCTATATTAAATATTAAATATATTTAAATATTAGTATTTAAAAATATATATATAGTCTGGCCGTTTTTGTTCTGAGAGTGTATAAAAACACATACACACACACACACACAGGGGAAGCCTGAATGACATGCTGTAAAATTCATATCTTGCTGTTATTTAATAAAACAGTTGTCAAAGATGGACATCCTCAAAAATCACAGCAAATCCAAAACCCATTGGCATATCTGCAATTTGATTAAGGATAATTATGTTTAAACGGTGACCTCCTTATGACATATGTTTCCTGATTGACTTTTCTTTTTCTTTTTCCTTTTTTCTTTGTCTTGTTCCTGCTCTCTCTGTAAATGAAGATATGATGTGAGGAAATGGATTAACTCCAGCATATCCAGCAATAACTAAAAACACAATCCACTACACAGATGGAGCCAATCAGTTATGCTAATGACAGTGAAATATGGAGTCATGAATAATTCATATGTTTTTAAAAATAGATAAGGTAAACATGTTGATGGTTGGATTTGGTGGGCGGAGAAGCGAGAGGAAGAGAATCGACTTTGTTCTGCCTGGAGGTGAATCGCACGTTTAAAAAGGAAAGAAAGGCATCATTACAGCATCAACCTGTGATGAATTACACTCCGTTTATTAGATCTGGATAAACATTTCGTACAACAAACAGAGGCAAGCTTGTATTAGACATAAGCGTCTGATCTTATAAACAAGACTAAGAGCAGTTTAGATCTGTTTTAGACACCTTATTCAAATCACTATACGAGAGTTTAGGTTATAAATCATTAGTGTTTTATTTTTATTGATATGAACGTCTGTGATGTATTTACACTCAGCGAGACAGCAAGTATGTTTAATTATTTCCAAGAACAAATAAATAAAATGCTTTTGTTGATTTTGGAAGATGAGAAACAAAGTTACTTCCTAAATCCTGAAATATTACAGTTTCTATGGTGACACAGATGAGACAAGAACAAAACACTGTTGAGTAATTAAAGTATTTTTAAATCTTTAGTCTTGTGCTCCTGCAGTTTCAGCCAACAATCAGTTTTACCCAAAATCTTTCTACCTTATTCCAAATGAAAATGAACAAAAGATCAGACAAATTCAGGCTTCAACATCAAGCAAAGAGGGTTCTGTATAGTATCAAAAAGGTTATACCACTTGTAACAATAGTGGAACCCTTTTTGGTGAAATACAGTCGTGTGCAAAAGTTTAAACACCCACAATATACAGGCTTTGCTCATCTTCTATGTAAAAATAAATAACACATCCTCTACAGGGGACACACTGGAATATGGCAATTTCCTGCAAATTTTGGTGCATAATTTCTACCTTTGCTGAGTTTAACATATTGGGAACAAAATGTAAAAATAAAACATAAAATATAAAATGTGCCATAACTTTTGCACAGGCCATGTTGCGTTTAGTTTTATTTTTTCACAATATGTTAAATTGATTGATTGATTGATTCTTTCATGGCCACATGACATGTCGCAGGTAAATATATTCAGCCTGTGAAGATGTAACTGAACTCTGTAGTGGCACAATACACATAAATATGCAATTTAACACTACAATATACACAATAAACTACAATAAACAACAGGAGAATCATTGAAAATGACAATAATTTCATCAGTACAGTTTTACAAAGGATGGAAATCTTACAGACTATAATGTTATACAACACTGAAGAGTTTATAACCTTATTGCAACAGGGAAAAAGGCTGTTCTTGAAAGGGGTCTGTCTGGTCTATCGCTATACCCTACATTTGAAAATCTGGACCACTATGTAGAACACTATTATAGGGATGTTTGTGATGGTAATAAGACACTAATGTTGCATTATATGGGCTTGTTCATTACCCTGTGACAGCGGATTCTGTTGCATAATCACTATAAATGTCATGTCACCAGTCCACTATAACTACTGAGTTTGACTGCTCACATGAGAAGGGCTTAATTACATTTATTATTATTATTATTATTATTATTTTCTGAATAGAGCACTTTTCATACCTGTTCACTCTTTCCATTCCACCAATAGAGCAATTCTTTTCAGATGTACAAATATGCAATAGCATATTGTAAGGTTTTTCAGAGGGCATAGTTACAGTTGCTAGGCTGTGAAGGACCAAGCTACAGCACCACCCTGAGGCAGAACAGTGCTGCATCCCTAGTAAGAATACCAAAGACAGAAGCTTGCCAATTGTGGGTGAAGCAGCCTAGCAGTGACCTTTCCCTGAATTTGTATTTGAGCATCTATTTTCCTTAACAAATAGCATAACTTCATAAATTTAATTTTAAGGGATTTTGAGACATTCAGAGGGTCCCAGAGGTTAATTAGAAGTTCCCAGATCCCCCAGGACTCCCTGTATTTTGCACCTTGACTGTATGGACTGGGTAGTAAACGGAATGTTATGAAACTTTAACGATGATATTAACCACAGCAACCTGCTCAATTAAAAAAAAGTGAGGAATATTTTTATATGTGTCCATGTATTTTAGTCATGAAGCATACTGGCCACAAGAAGTCAACAATTCACTACCAAAATGAATCTCTCTCTCTCTCTCTCTCTCTCTCTTTCTCTCTCTCTCTCTCTCTCTCTCTCTCTCTCAGATGAATTGCAGTACAGATCATGCCTCATCACTGATTGGGCGCTGGTCCAGGAGCCACTCGAGTTCAGGCAGTGCAGCTGAAGAGTGGAAGCACTGAGCTCTGACACCAGAGTTTACAGGAAAGGCAGGGTTACTCACATACTGTATTTAAAGGGGAATTCCACCAATTTTTCCAGTTGTCCAGTTATAGTGGTGGTAACAGGAACCACTCAATGTCTACAATGCAAATATACCATTTTATTTACTATCCACAACCACCAGTGAACAGTCTTCTGAGTTTTTAAATGTAACACTGATAATAGTAAAACAGTGATAAACCTGGAAAAATACACTGTTTTGCCTTCACAGGCTCTGTGTGTATCTCTTCACCTTAAATGTATTTACAAAAGAGTTTGTTTCCTATCACCAGCACTGGGAACAATTCTGAGTCAGTAAGTTTCTCTAGAACAGAGCATTTCACACCAAACCACTATGACTGACTTTGTTGTATATATATGTATATATGTATATATATATATATATATATATATAGCATTTGCAGATTGGATCACGTTCAGATTTCACTAGACTGCACAAAAAGCCAGGTGTAAACTTCCCAGGATGTGTTGTGAGCAGATTATGATTGGATCACTTATTGGAGTTGGTCAGACAGGGGTCTCGGCCACATTTAACACACATGTACACGCAATGCATTTTCGTTATCCGTATACAATCATGTCGCAGAAATGCGTCTGACGACATCTGACTAGCAGGTGAGTGGATAAACATGGAAACGAAAGATTCAACACGAGGCTGGAGTTCCCCAAACCAAGAGCCTTCTTATGTTCTCAGTCGATGAAAGTGTCGAAGCTGAGCTAAATAAAACATAAAACATGTTTTTGTGCCTTTTATGTAAGTAAAGTAAAATAGAATCTAATCTGGTCATGCTGGGAACACATTTTAGTGAAACGTGTAAATGGAACCCAGCCAAAGTATATCCAGATACGATCTGGACATGGAACACATGTTAACGCAAGGTTCAAACAGGCCCAAAGAGTTTTAATCCATAGTCTTATTTTAGCCACACCCCTGCATTTCAGAGCAGGAAGTGAGACTGCGTCCCTGTCCCTCAGGGCCACATGGTTAGCAGTTAGATCCCATTGATTTAAAGTAAACGTGTTACAAAGTCTGAAAATCAGTGTGTAACATTAAGAATTGTCATTACTGAAACTATTTTCTGCAGTTATGTCATTTTTTCTTTTTAATAAAAACATTATGATTTTGTGTGTGCAGCTGTTCAAAAGCTGTATTTGCTAGTCATGTACTGGCGAGCATTTTTGAGTTATGCCCCAATTTAGCTATGCCTCTACAAAAACAGTCACCCGATACTTTACCAAATGTTTCGGTGGTGAGAACCGTGGATAATTTTGACGATAATTAAAATTAGCTAAAATTCTCACTACTGAAACACACACACACACAGGTTTTCTAATCCGCATATCCTTCTGGGTCGTGGGTGGAGCCAGAGCCTATCCCGGGCGCTTGGGCGGAATGCAGGAAACACCCTGGACAGGTTACCAGTCCATCGCAGGGCACTACTGAAACAGTCACTATCAAATAACTTGGTGTTATGATTGTTTTGTTAGTGACCCAACTGAATGTTCGATCATTGATTTTAATAAAATAAGCATAAATAAGGCATAAAGTCATTCAAAGCAAAAGGACGTCCAAAGTCCAAGTCAGTTAAAAGTTCAAAATGGGCTTTCAAATATGACTTTGAACCAATTTGATAGAATGAACCATATACAATGCATTATTATTATTATTATTATTATTATTATTATTTTGTCATTATTCATCTGAAAAGCATCCAAAAGTAAGAAAACCTTGAGTGCTTATATAAACCTTCATACTAACACCCACTCTGACACCTTCTCATGCGCAGCATTGTTCTGATCGTTCGGCATATGGTCTGCTGGTAGGTCTCACACTTGGCGCTAACAGCTCCGTTTGCAGAGCCAGTGTTAACACCCTCGCTTCAGGAGCGCAGGACAGATTGTGAGGCGTACAGTGCGTTCTCACTCTCAGATCTCATTGTGATCAGGCGACATGTGTTAAATAGAAATTAAAATATAAGTTGAAATAAAAATGAGGGGCTGCAGCCGTGGCTCCGCTTCATGTACACGTGTGTGTGAGGGAGCTGAAAAAGGATATCCCACCGATTAGAGACCCCCGCATCTCTGCAGATGTTACTTCACACAGATATGAGATATATATTACATATGAAATATGATGGTACCGGAGGTTTGGGATGTGTCCTGGGACACCCCCTGTCGGCTCTGGCATCTGCACATCTCATGTTCTTCCCTGCAGGCACTCAGTGTATTAATTACTCATATTGATGATGGAGATAACAACAGAAGACGGCTCCGATACATCTACATCCTCATCCACAACTTCTAATGAAGTTATAACTTATGAAAATTCATCTATGCAAGAAGTTTTGATTAAGTTTCTCAAAATAGTGACTTATTTTCTTAAATATTGATGTAGTGTCTCGAAATAATGATTGATTTTGAACATTTGAGTTCTGAAAACAAAATTCAACACAGTGTGGAAATAATGAGTCAATAAACTTTGATAAATGCCATTTTTTGTGATGGCTAATCATTATTTCGATGTAGTATGTCAATATAAAAAAAAAGAAATCAGTGATTTATAAATCCACTTTGAACTGTACTTCAAAAGTAGTATAAAAACAAGAAATTTAGTGTTTTACCATGTCAGCTTCATTATTTTTTGTAAATGCACTTATTGATGAAATTGATGCCTGCAACACCTTCCAAAAAAGTTGGGATGGGGCAATTTAGGACTAGGATAAAATCCAGAAAGCATTTTAAATGAGGTTTTGTAATCAAGCTTGGGTACTTAAGGAGCAACCAGGAAAGGCCTAGTCCTTTATAAGCAAGGATGAGTTGAGGCCTGTGACTTTCGCAAAAATGAATCAGTGAAAAATCCAACATTTTAAGAACAACATTCCTCAATGGGCATTTGCAAGGATTTTAGGTATTTTACCCTCTATAGTGCTTAATATCATCAAAACATTCAGGTAATCTGGAGAAATCTCTGTGCGTAAAGGACAAGGCCGAAAACTACAAGTGAATGCCTGTGACCTTTAACCCCTTAGACATTACTGCATTAAAACCTGGCATGTTTCTGCCACAGCATGGGCTCAGGAATACTTTGACAAATCGCTGTCAATAACCACAGTTCACTGCAGCCACAAATGCAACGTTTAGAAACGCTGCTGACTTCTCTGGGCTTAAGCTCATCTAATATGAACTGACACACAGTGGAAACAAGTATTGTGGTCTGATGAGTTTGTGGCAATAATGGACACTGTGTTCTCCTGGCCAAAGAACAGCAGGACCATCCAGACTGTTACCAAAGTTTAAAAGCCAGCATCCATCATGGTATGGGGGGTATATTGGTGTCCATGGCATTAGTAACTTGAACATCTGTGAAGGAAGCATGAACGCTGAAAGGTATGTACGCATTTTGGAGCAACATATGCTGCCTTTTAGATGTCTTTTTTTTTTTTTTAGGAATGTCAATGCTTATTTCGTGCTACACTGGCCTGCCTCGCCCCTGACTGAAAATGTGTGGCACATTATGAAGTGAAAAATATGACAACAAAGGCCTTTGAGCAGAATATGGAAAACATGTTGTTATTGTGAGAACAATATTTAATTCCAATTAAAATATTCAAAAGCTTGAACACTTCTGGTCAAATGACATGCTTTGCTGATTTTCTAAGTAAAACACATCCTGCACAAAAAACTTAATTGCAGAAAATTTGAGTTTATTTAAAAAAATATATATATATATCCTCGGTAAAGTATCGGTAATGAGTCAAGTCAAAGTCAAAGTTTATTTATATAGCGCTTTTTTACAACAGGTGTTGTCACAAAGCAGCTTTACAGAAAAATCCGGGTCCAAGCCTCCATGAGCAAGTCAATGGTGACAGCGGCAAGACTCAGAAGGGGAACCCATCCTCCTCTGGTCAACACCGGATAGCAAACAGCATTAGCAGAAAATATTAGAATACAAAACGGGGAAAACAGGAGGAGCAATGGTTAATTAGATTAGTTTTAGTTTATGCAGCAGCAGCAGGAGGGTCAGTTCATGAAGGTGGGGTTTGCACAGCATTGTACAGCGTGAAGCTCAATGGTGGTCAAAACGGTCCAGAAGGCTGGCAAGCAGTGGGCACCCGATCAAGGCAGAAGAAGCAACAGCATCAGACGCACAGGATGGGGAGTTATTCAGCTCGGCAAAGAAAGGAAAACACAGAGAGTTAGTTCTGTTAAGAGTGTTTCTGTAGTAACAATTTTAGCTAATTTGGAGCATTACTCAAAAACGCTAGCCAGTACATGACTACCAAACACAGCTTTGAACAGTTTTACACACATAAAACATTTTAGCACTTTTTATTAAAACACAAAAAAGTTTACTTAATTATGGAAAACGTGTTTTGGCTACACATTGATTTTCAGACTTTGGGACGCATTTACGTCAAATCAATGTGATCTAACTGTTCAGCACGTGGCCATGAGGGACAGGGATGCAGCCTCACTTCCTGCTCTAAAATACAGGGGTGTGGCTAAAATAAGGCTCTGCCTATAGAACTTTTTTGAGTAAAGTTTTTTTAATTAAAAAAAAATTCAAACTCATGATGAACCTAAACCTTTCAAATTCACTTTAAAGGTCTAAAAAAACACTGAAAAATAATTTAAGTATTATTTGCATCTGAATACTCTCTTTTTCCAGTAAAGTTGGTATTAATCATAATATAAGCATTGATATTTCTTAAACATGTATCTGTACAGTATTTAATGAAAAAAGTGGCAAGTGAAAATATTTTGGAACAAAATCCTTCAGGGATATTTAAGGGATTTTACACTAAGATGTCTGAACTGAAGTTTGTAATCTCAGGTAAGCACGATGTGCACTTCACTCACCGTGTCCGTAACACTTTGCTCCTCACTTGCTCTCCACCAGCCAGTGCTTCACTCCTCCATAGTGTGTGGAGAATAACGCGCTTGCAAGTTTTGTGTGAAAGGGGAAAGCTGCAGAGTGCAACAGCTGCTAGATAATTAAATAACTGCCTGCCTGCTGTTAAGATAGTCTCTCAATGTGATAAACACAACCATTAAGCAATTCCATCAAACCCTACAGAAATATGCAAATCAGCACACACACACACTGCCTACACACACCACCACTACCTACACAAACACATACAGACATACACCATCAACACACACAGACATACAGGCCCTTTTTATTCATAGTGACAGTGACATCTAGTGGTGAAATCTGTGAACTTTCTCTGTGTTGAGGCTCATCAGTTATTTGTTATAGTAGCAGTAGTCACTCTTTATTGTTTGCAGCCTTTATTGTTGTATCAGGATGTTTTGCTATATGCTGGACAAAGTAAGAAGCATGATCTTCTTAGTTTGTGGACTTTTTATGTACTTGTGTAGCCCTAATCTTCATAAGCTGTAGTGCTCAGATGATAACCTGGGATCATCTCGGTTTTCATACCCCAGCTGATCTTTCCAAGTCTTTGTATTTGGAGAGCTTTTCAGTTGCTTTGGTGTAGGCTTTGCGGTCTGATGGGTCTGAAACATCAATAAGCAAGCACATCTTGTCGTTCTTGATAACAATGCCAGGCCTGTGGGCCGTGATCTAGCTGCCTGTCTCAGAGGATCGTGAAAACACCGCTCTCTGTACTGTCGTAACTCCAGCAATGCATGTACGCTGCTGCCTGGTTGTGTCCATCAATGTATTCATTCTTCTCCAATTCAGAGCAGCCCAAGATGATGTGGTAGATGATCTCTTCATACCTTCTGCATATCCTGCATTGTGGATTGGTGCCATCCTTGATGATGTGATGGTGATAGGATCTTGGGCTGAGAATATGTACACACACACACACACACACATATATATATATGTGTATACTTTTGCCAAAAGTATTCACTCACCCGTCCAAATCATTGAATTCAGGTGTTCCAATCACTTCCATGGCCACAGGTGTATAAAACCAAGCACCTAAGCATGCACGAAGTGGTAGGCCAAGTAAAATGAAAACTTTCTGCAGAGTCAATCGCTACAGACCTCCAAACTTCATGTGGCTTTCGGATTAGTTCAAGAACAGCGTAGAGAGCTTCATGGAATGGGTTTCCATGGCTGAGCCCAAGTGCCGCCACTGGACTCTAGAGCAGTGGAGACGTTCTCTGGAGTGATGAATCGCCAGGAGAACGATACTTGTCTGACTGCATTGTGCCAAGTGTACAGTTTGGTGGAGGGTGGATTATAGTGTGGGGTTGTTTTTCAGGAGTTGGGCTCGGCCCCTTAGTTCCAGTGAAAGGAACTCTTAATGCTTCAGCAGGCCAAGAGATTTTGGACAATTTCATGCTCCTAACTTTGTGGGAACAGTTTGGGGACGGCCCCTTCCTGTTCCTGCATGACTGCGCACCAGTGCACAAAGCAAGATCCGTAAAGACATGGATGAGCGAGTTTGGTGTGGAAGAACTCAACTGACCTCAACCCGATAGAACACCTTTGGGATGAATTAGAGCGGAGACTGCGAGCCGGGCCTTCTCGTCCAACATCAGTGTTTGTCCTCACAAATGCGCTTCTGGAAAAATGGTCAAAAATTCCCATAAACACACTCCAGAACCTTGTGGGAAGCCTTCCCAGAAGAAATGAAGCTGTTATAGCTGCAAAGTGTGGGCCGACATCATATTAAACCATATTATTATCATATTATTAGCTTAAGAATGGGATGTCACTCAAGTTCATATGCGTGTGAAGGCAGACAAGCGAATACTTTTGGCAATATAGCGTATATATATATTCTATAGATTTTTATATTACCGCAGCCAAATAACCTTACTGTACTACTGTACCCTAAACTTAACCTCAGTATCAAGTAGTTTCCAAAGATAAAGTAATTTGTGGTGAAAACAACACATGACCAGCAAAATGTCCTTACTTGAGCAAAAATGTCATGTTGTCCTCTCATTGTGAAGACGTACAGTCCTCATAAGTATAGCAAGATGTGCAGACACACACACACACACACACACACACACACTGGAAGGAAAAGAGGCATTTTTGTTCTGAGCCCTTTGAGTTCATGTTTATTGTGGATGACGGCTGTGCAGTCACAGAGCGCAATGGAGCCTAACTCTCTCTCTCTCTCTCTCTCTCTCTCTCTCTCTCTCTCCCTCTCATCATAGAGACGTCTACACATCACACATCACAGTGTCAGCGTTTAGAATTGCACATTATCAGCTCTCATGCGCACACACATACACACACACACACACACACACACACACACACACACCCCTATACACACACACTCACACACACATACACACACACACACACACACACACACACACACACCCCTATACACACACACTCACACACACCCCTATACACACACACTCACACACACATACACACACACACACACACACACACACACCCCTATACACACACACACACACACACACCCCTATACACACACACACACACACACCCCTATACACACACACTCACACACACATGCACACACACTCCAAAGCTTCATTTAAATTTAAGTTCAAACATTCACCTGTCCCATATATAAACCTACCATGGTCACATGTAGGCAGAATTTACAGTGCAGGGAGCTTCAGAACAAACCACAAACACATGGACAGTCAAAGTAAACAATGCCATCAATAATAATAATAATAATAATAATAATAATAATAATAATATTAAATTATAGAATTTTGTAGAATCCATATCTGTAGGAGTGCTGCATACAGAAAATAGGTTTGTACAAAAGCCTAGAGGATGTTCAGGCAAAAGTACTTGCTTTATAGTAAATGTGTCTATAATAAGGGTAGATTTGCTTTACTGTGAGTCACTGCACTCCTGTAGTACAGTATTATACATTACTGTGCAAAAGTCAGAGACATTCATTTCATTTATTTAATTTCCACTCAAAATGGCCATTAATTTAGTTTCAGCATCAGAAAAAAAACATTTATTACGCTGAAAATTACACAGAAGCCTCAACAACTAAATATAATATAGAATTATCTGATGGGGACAGTGTTGGTGGTCTACCACATCTTGCAAGGTTGTTAAGAGTCTCATTTTCTCTGTATCTTTTAATCAATTTTTGAAGTCCAGTTTTTTTTTCTAATTCTTTGTGTGGATTATCTAATATCTAATCTCCTCAGAAATCTCTGAAATGAAAATGAATAACTTGTGCTTAATGGCAAGTTTGACTGGAAGTTAAATAAATGCAGGGCTCTCTGACTTTTGCACAGTACATTATACAATATAGTGTATAATATAGTATATTATTACAGTATTTAATACATGCGTGTGGACAGTGTGTGTGTGTTATGTTCTGTTTGAAGTGGCATAATTGATAATAATTATGAATAATAAATTTTGAATCGTGGTATTGGCATTTTAATGATATCCTCTCACTGTTACTGACTTTAGTTTGTACAGAAAACTGACCAAGGACTGTTAACAGATGCAGCCTGAACACAAATAAATAAACTGTTGTTGTAATATTCACTTTTTCCATCCACAGTCAGTGCTTGTGATTTGTTCTCTTCACCCAAACAAAAGCAAAATATACATACATCATTTAGTAACGTGTATACAGCTGGATAGAATTATACAAATAAAAAAAAAATATCCCAACTAAAGAAACTATACATTTTATTTACAAATGCTAATTACGGCCTTGTGGATATGATTATAGGAGTAAATGCTGTAAAATGAAAAACTACATATGGGAAACCTAGGAATCCACAAATTACCACAAATCACAGATGTACCAGCAATCAGGCCCTCGGTGTTTACATGACATTGTAGTTATGTTGTTAAATGCATATATTGTCTATACAATAGAAAGGCTGGAAGAGCCCAGTAGTTCTACCAGAATGGACAGAAAAGGAAGAAATAAGAGGTATTTCAGAGAACAGGTGGAGAAACTGAACTTCACTGCGTCGCGTTTGTAAATATTGCCGATGATGCACAGTGGTATGGTTCAAACGAACGTTTATTTATGCTTTCTTCAAAGCGATATATGTCAAACCTGTGGCTGCTACCAGTTTTGCGGTGTAACCAAGTCGGTTTGTCCTTCGGTGCAACTCTTACTCAATACCATGAACAGAAACAGGCCATTTTAAAGGCATCTGTAGCACAGAAGAGTAGGATGGGTTACTATGCATTACTCCAAGCTTTACATCACTGCAGTGGAAAGGAAGTGGGAACATGTCCATTGAGATCCAGGCTTACTAAGAGGGTCAGCAGACGTATACGAGGTCGATCAGGGAATACTGCCACTTCATAGAGCTTTTCTTACTTATAAAAGCTTAGGCCTAGTCACAGGTGTGTCCATTTACAATATAAATACATATACACATTCAGTGGATTACTGTATGTCCTCTATTAGCTATACATTTTTTTACAATCATAGCATTGCAATTGAACCACTGTGTTGGACTGTTTGCACTAAAGTCAACGGTGTACGCCGGGTTACACCAGGGACATAATAAAGCAGGTTCAAAAACAACAGAGCAAAATTTAACTCCACCATCGGACCACGAGGTGCAGCTACAGTCCTATGCATATTCAGGCCAAATCTAGAGCTGTGTGAGTGTTTGTTTTGTACGTATATCATCACTTAAATCTAAAGATACAACTTGCAGTGGCTTGGATTTGATGGTGAAATGAGAAAGCGTCATACAGTCTAATACACATGCTTAAAATTGCATCAGATGGGAAAAATTTCGAAGATGGACCAAGGCAGTAAGACATTTTATTTATTAGGTAAATTATTCTGCTTGATAAATTTATCTAATAAATGCATATAAATAATATATAGCTTCAGTGCATTCATCTGTCCCCTCGAGCACCTCTAGTCATGCGACACACAATATAGGCAACCGGCAGAAAGTGGAGCGGCCGTTTTGGGTTTGAGGTTGCTGAGCAGACGCAAAGTTGTGAAATGAATAGAGTATGTGAGTAAATGCATGGAGTGCATGAGGAGAACTGAGTTGACTCCTGCTTCGGACAGAAAATGCTATCAAACATGCTGACACAAGCAAAAGGAAGAAAGAGTGAATGAATGAATGATAGAATGAAAAAAAGGAGCAGAAGGAGATGGGAGTTAACATACAGGAAGACACTCATACCCCAGAAGGTTTTTTTTTTTCTTTTTCTAAGAGGAAAAAATGGATAGAAAACAATCCAATGAAGCTGAAGCAGACTGCCAGACTCTGCTTTTGAAATTCCCAGTTTGGAAGAGTATCAAGAAAATAGAGAAGGTGCGAAAGGAAATGAAGTAGCATCCGCCTCCAAGCCTCCTCACACACTCCCTGTTCGAGTGGCAGCATGGGACAGATCTGCCTAGAAGAAACTCTGGAGTCACTGAAGAAAGACTGCAAGCGAAGGGCCTTCCTGAAGAAAGAAGGCCAGAAAGCAAACAGCATAAGCAAGGGCTGTGTCCAGCAGAGGGCGCTGTGGAGCTTCAGTTACATTCCTCAGGTCACTGCAAAGGAGCTGGAGGCAAGCATACAGCACAGCAGCCTGACAACAGGCAGACTCCACCAACAGGCCACGCTAGTCCCCTTCAGTCTCTGTAAGTAGAAATGGAAATGAACTGTTCAGTACATTAAAGGGTAAAACATACAGTAATATAAGACTTATTTAACTGTTGCTGTCATAAACCTCTAATTTTTTCTTCATTTTTTAACCTCATTTCGAAAATGCCAGCTGCAGTTTAGTTGTGGGAACATTAGAATGTGAAGAATAGATGAATAAAAATGGACAAAACTACATTGACAGACATTAAACTAAGATTTTTTTTCCTCACTTCATTTTTGGCTTTTAGGTAAAGTGAGTTTCATTTTACCATTTATGATATTTATAAATGTTACAATGTCATTTGATTATGTCACTGTAATATACACTAAGCTACAAAGTTGTTATAATGTGCTATATCATTCCACCCAAAAAAAAATGTCATGACAACCCAATGTTTGAAAAAAATTGTCACAGGACGTTTAGATTTATCAACTTTACGTCAAAGAGACAGACGACGCTTATAGAAACAAGCCTTTATAAATATTTATGTATGTTTATGTAAGCTGTCATGACAGTGTCATGTAGGCTTATGAACACTGCACTACATTAAAGTGTTATCAATACTCTTGTCATCAATGCTCTTTTTCCTCTCACCATTCACTTCATTAGAAAACCCCTGTACATCCACTCACTAGCCACATTATGAGCTCCAACTGTAAAAAACTCACTGTAAAATTACAGCAGTTTACTGGCAGCAGTTTCTACAGTAGCTAACTGTAGAAACTGTGTATACTGTGTATTCGCAGCACTTAAACTGTATTTTAAGTGCAATTTCTGTATTGAAATACAATTTATTACTGTATTTGTACCTTTTTTCCCTGTACTTCTAATGTACAGATCATTTGCACTCTAACACAGCTGTCTGACAACCTTCAGTTTTGCTGCATTATAGAGTACAACATATATAGACTTAGCCAAACACCACAAATCCAGCTAGCTAGCTTCTCGTAGCAAATGCCTTAATGTCATATCTTCAGTGGTTTGTGGAGTTTGGAAAAGCGTGCATGCTGCATTACCTTTGAGTGCTTTCTCCCCTCCTTCATCACTCCCTGGTGAGCCCAGCTCCTCTGACACTTCCCCTGTGTTTACAGACAAAAATCCAACAAAAAAAATTTCAATGCTCTGATAGGAACGTGTACACGCTGGACGCAGATCAACAACTTGGTCTGAACTTTTCTTTTCTTGTGCTGTAGTTTCATTTGTTTTTGTGTCCATTTTATTTTGCTGGTTGTATTGTTTTATTTTTTAATAACTGCTGTTATTACTGTGCTTCTCCTAGCGGCATAACATTATTATTATTATTATTATTATTATTATTGTTGATTGTGAATTTTCATGAAGTTTCTGCTATGACTACAGAGTCAAAAATGTTCAATTATTCGATTAATTGTGAAAATTTAAAAATCGAAAAGTAATTAAGATTTTTTTCTTATGCAAATTAGCTTTACTCTATAATTACACAGTCACATGTTTAAAGAACATGATATGTCTGGTATATGTCTGCCAGCAGAGGGCAGTGAGGAGCCACAGATTACTGTAGTCAGCTAAAGGCTACGGCACACTGGAGGAGAAGATCCATGCTGCACCACAGTTGCTTATCTCTGTCTGTTTATCTTAAACACTTTAGACTGACACCTTTCAAGCAACATGTCACAGACTAGGGATTTGTGGTCTGGGTCTGAGTTTAATGTGGTACAGTTATAGTAAAAAGCTGAATGGCATCTGCCCAACATGTCTGGCACATGGTAGCCTGTAGCCTTAGGAGTCCTATGGGAGAATAATTATTTGAATATTTTTAGAATAATGAATAATGTTTTTAGAATAATTTTATAATAATTACAAATTTGAATATAAAATTTAACTGAAACACCCGTCCCTAGCCAAAATATGCAGCATTTCGAATACACACTGTCTTCATTGTACTTTCACTGATAACCACTGGATCAGCATCATCATATCATATGTATCAGTGCTAATTATTGTGACCATTTACATAAAGGTAGCATACCATTGTGCAGTTGCTTGTTGCCCTCCTTGTTCTGTTTGTTTTCAGCATGGGGGCTTTCCTCCGGTGGTCCACTCACCCCCCCAGGCTCTGGGTCATCCTGACCTGACCTTGTACTCTTTGGTTCTGGCTGATGTGTCTCTGGCTCAATTGGTCCCTCCTGGCTTGCAGCAGCTCCCTCCAGCTGAGCCTTCTCTTCAGCCTCACGCTTGGCCTTCTCCTCCATCTCTGTGGCCATTCATTAAGGGAAAGAGTCATTTAGTTCACCTTTTAATTAAGTTTAAATCCTAAGCATTTGAACTTTAACCTCCTAAACTGAATAAACTGAATTATTATTATTATTCTGTTGTTAATATTAAGGCTTATTATTCAGTAACTACTAAACATTAATCAGTTACGTGTATGAAACTAATATGTAAGTTATGTAGTTATGAAACTTAAGTGTTGAGATACACAAACCCATGCAGTTTAAGGGAATAATACAGGATTACAGTATATTTTTGCTAGGGATGCATCAATAGCATTTTTAGTACATGCTTTTTGTTAAATCGTTTAAAAACTTAGCTGATTTTAAACAAAGTGCATTAGCTAGCTACATTACGTTAGTTACTTTGGATTGAGTTATGCTGCAATGGAAAAGAGTGGGTTTTGTTCCATGTCAGAAAAATGCTTTTGTAAAGCTGTAAGTAAAGTATGTTTCATAGTTTTGATCCCATGCTTCTCCCCTGTCTCTTTCAACAACAGTCTCAGTAGCACAGCGACAGCAGGAATCACATCTGAGGCTTACACATCCAAAGAGCTCACTTGTCTTGTTGAAGTCTTTTGACTGATAGACTTTTAATAATCTGAGGTTGAATGTCCTTTAAAGTGGTACACTGTGCTATTTTAGAAATCTTGTTCTTTGGTGACTCGCACTGTACATTTGAATACACCATGTATGGACAAAGCCTATGAATTACATGCTCACACTGCACAAAAAACAACTGACAAGCTACAAGAAATGCAGCCCCTTCACACATCTCTATCTATGGACAATTTCCAATAAAGATGTTTAATTTAAAACAACACACTGTACACCCAAGTTTCAAGCAAACATGCAGAAACTGTGCTACAGCAGATTTGCTAACTTGTGCCACACTGCACTGAAACTAAAACCAGGTGGTATACATTGGTAAGACAATACAGTCCCTCTACAGCCTATTTTACAAAGACAATTAAAAAAAAACATATTAACGCTTAACCCTCTCAATTCTATTCAGTAAAGCTGGAATATACAGACTTTGGTACTGCAAATGTAGACTTGTTTTGTTAGCTTGTGTGTGTGGTTGTGATTGTGTTTGTGCATTACTAAATGACTAAATGTCCGACTGCCATGGCCTCAGCAACTCTTCACTGTGTGAGCAGACTCTGGTCCACTGCCAGCTTCAGTCGATTGTTCATTAGCGTGGCAGCACACACTAGCCTTACATCACACGGAATCAGGTGGTATTGGATGTTGGGTTTAGTATTGATGCATCCCTAGTTTTTGCATTTGTCAGTAAGTAAAACCTGGAAAAGCTACAAAATAAATAAAAAAAACAATAAACTCAGTAAATAAAATCAGTTTTAAATTAATTAATAAAATCAGTTTCTTCAAAGCTTGTCCTGGGCTGGAGAGTGAGGAAGTACCAGTCCTCCTTTATTGTACTTGAATTCTTTCACCCTACAAACTCTGAGGACTTGTTAGTGTCTTCCCTTCCTCACTTTGAGCCATTTGTGTCCCACTGATTGTACAAATATGTATGCAAAGTTATTGTAAAAGATACCTTAAACATGGGTAAAGTGCCCTTAACAAAAACATGTGTAGGTGTTTTAAATTAAAAACAGCACTTAGAAAACAGCTTTTTTGTCCCTCACTATAACTACACTATTAAAATACTTCAAACATCATTTGTGCGTTAATCCATTTTACATCACACAAGTGAAACATCTTTTTTTCATGAGTCATTTACAGGTTAAGAAAATGGACATTTTTGTTGCGCTCCACAGCTTCCACTCAACTCACTCATTTTGGGTTTGCGGATTTTATGGATTTTACATACAATATGAACTGTTATTTTTAATACTTTATTATATATGCGAGGAAGAACTTTTTGAATGTTGCACTTTTGCTTTTAACCAGTTAATATTACCTTATTTCCATGTGTAAAACAGATAGCTCCCATCCTAAAATCTGACTGGCTGAATCGCTTTCAAAGCCATTGCAAAATACACTGTATACGCACACCTATGACCACCTCGCAAAAACTGAATTCTGTGTTATTGCACCACGAAAAATCCTTGTCCTGTTAATGGATTAAACTTTGACTCTAAATCTGCTTGCATGGACCACTGAGTGTACTGATGAAGTAAGAGCCCATTTTTTGTTTAAATTGAAGGGCTGCCAACTTATTTTCTTAACTAGAACTAGGCTGGTCAGCTACCCAACAGGCTAAAGGATAGCAAACATGCGAAACAACTCCACCATTAATATAACAGGCTTCAATTACAGTACTTACAATATGATTAGCTGTAAAACTGCAATATAAAAGTGTAAGGATTGTCACTTCAATGGCTTACACACTTCAAATGTCTATATTTCAGTCAGAAGTAGCACCAAATCCAGGTGGCATCTTAAATGTTTCCGTACTCCCTAAATAGTGGGCTATGTAAGTTTTGAAATTTTAGCTTCTACAGCCAAACAGTTCAGTATTTGTCAAGTATGGGTGTGGCTGTTTAGCTATATTAAGCACTGTTGTGGTGCAGGAGCCAGTATTTAAATTCCTATGCAGTGCACTATGTAGGGAACAGGGAGTTATTTGAGATTCAGGCCCAGCGTGGCAAGAGGGTCGCCACTGAATTGGTGCCATATAAGACTGGCTGTGGTAATTTGGTGACCAGAAAGTAGTTATAAACAAAGGTTTTTGCAATAATCAGTGCTATATGTTCATTATTATATGACAAAAAGTTAAGATCATGAAATGACCACAATAAACAGTGATGGGCAAACAAATGTTCAGCAGTCCATGACCATACTCTAAAGGAATATCATATTTTATGCCGGCTATCATTATAAAAGCAATAATTTACTCGAGGCTGTGTGTTATTGTGATTTACCCTTCCCTGTGATAAAATCACTGTAACGCACAGCCTCTTGTGGCTTATTGCTTTAATCTACTTAAGTGAAAAATTCATGTATTTCTTTAAACACAGTGTTTAGCCCACCTTTGTCTGCACGAGCCTTCCATCTTTCTCGGTTCTGGTAGACCTGCTCGTTCCAGAGGGCCTTGAAGTGCTTGAGGTCAACAGCCAGCAGGGAGCAGTTGTGGGCCGCGCTGCTCTCTGAGACTGCGCTGTTCACACTGCCCCGCTTCCCTTCTGCAGAAATGTTGCTCAGACTGAAGGGACACAACAAGAGCGTATACAGTGTTATAGCCTCTATTTGAGCAAGTATAAATAAGAGCATGCGCTATTAATGTTACTGAGGTGATGTTTGCAACACAAGCATTCAGTCCTGCATTGTGGCTTTACTTGTAGAAAATGCATATTACATACTGAACTAACTAAACACTGTACAAATTACATCTACAAAGAAATCTGAAAGGACTGCACATTAAAAAATAGGCAGTGTTCACTCCCCACCCAGCCGTATCCCACTCCAACACACTTATGCTTCAGAAAAACACTATAATTAACTCAGTGGAAAATATGAGGTCATTTTGTATGAGTAATTCTTCATAGCACCGCAATGTGTCTTGATATTTCCATCCTTAATGAGAAGCCACTGAAACAAAAATGACCACTCTTTAAGCGTGGTGCATTAAAGTGATTAAAGTATGGTTTATGGATTAAAATATGGTTTCTGACACTGCACAACAGAAGTACAGACTCCAGCTTTAAGATGGTTTCTACAGCTGTTTTTTGCTACTATATGACATATGGTTTATAGATAACAGTATGTCATATAGTATCAGAAAACACAAATGAAGCTACTTAACATTGTGACACTGTTTGAGGCAAGTGTGTGATAATTTAGGTATGCAGTTTGCACTAACTGGTGGAGTTTAAGCTTCCTTTGCTTGCAATCTACATTAGTGGAAGGAATTGAAATTGAAATTGGGGTGCATGTGACAGGTTATCTGAACATCTTGCAAAATGCTACACATATACACACTTTAAATATAGAAAACTCAGAAGAAATGCAGAAGAAAAAGCAGAAGAAAATGCAGAAGTAGACTGCAGATGTTCAACCTGAGGACCGCAAGGCTCAGGTCAGTGTGTTTCTCTGCTGCCTGCACTGAGGGTTAACAGTGTTGCTTAAGATCATCATCTGCAATATGAAGTATAAACCAACGAATTCAGTTATCATTAGTCACATTATTGAAGAGTGTCCATATGCCTGAGGTCAGTAGTAGGGAATTTCTGAACTAGTTAGCATATATGCAATCTCTAGTATACGTCACCCAAGGTATATAAGTCTGTGGATTAGTTTAGCCTTGGACAGCAGCTGATGGCAAATTGATCGGACGGTTTGTATTGCCTACACCAGGTATTGTGCTGTTTTAATGACAATTTCAAATTGCTGCACACTTACATTTTATTGCTGTATGTGGTGTTTTTCATAACTGAGCAAGGTCCTACTTATTTTCGATTGGAGATGGATATTTACTCACCTATCAGTTAGCCTTCAATGCAAAAGTAAAGAATCAGACTTCCGGCCAGTCTACTATTTTTGGAGCACTGGAGAACCCTCAGTGCCTTCTAGACCTTCAGAGAAGGCATAATGACTTCTGCATGTCTACAGTTTTCAGGTTATGTTTATAGAATTTTATAGAATTTTAAATACATGCTCTGAAAGTATTGTAGTGAGCTAAGTAGATGTAGCCAAGTGAGCTCTCCCATTGTTTAGGACTTCGGGAGCTGGACTGAAGACCTAATGCGTCAGATTAACTTAATTTGGCACTGACAGAGGAATCGACCAATCACAGTACTAGATACGTCATTGACTGTGAATTGTTGGAAATGAAAAAACAGCAGCATCTTTATACCAGAGATTTTTACTGAAACATACAAGGTAAAATATATATTAATTACATAAAAATTTCAATTCTTGCAGAAATGACCATTTTGGTAAAGATGGTAAAGATCCTCCTGTGGTAAAGATCCTCTTGTTTGACCAAGCTCCAGCATTTACAGTCAGAGCTAAAGGCCTAGCTCTAATAGTCACGGCTTTGGAATAAGGGGAAAATGATGTAAATTTGATTTTTCACCAAATTACCATTGTAAGGCACAGTCAGCCCCTGTCTGAATTAGGAGAGTGATTATGCATGCTAGCCCTATTGTTTAATCAGCAAAAAGCTGGAACGGAACTCTATCAGGCACTGCAGAAAATCAGCAAGCAGTCACTCCCTCTCCACGTCTGGCTGTGCTACTCTTTTGTGATTAGCCCTCTGGTCTGCATATCTGGATTGCTGTGATTGTATCGGGGTGCTAGCTCAAAGAGAAAGTGCTTTGCAGTGAAATGTGCATTAGCCACGACGCATTAATGATGTTAGATCGGAAGCTGCCTCGCTGATGGCTGAACAGATTCAATTAACCACTGTGTTGTTTGAACCGTTCTATCTGATGACCTGTAACACAAACCAGTCAAAAGGCACTCCCAGTGATGTCAGTCAAATAGGGTCAAAGCTCCTGACCTGGACCTGCGGAAGCCGGCGAGGCCGGAGTGGGCCGCCTCGTCGATCAGAGGGGTCACGATCTTCTCTGTCATGTCCGTAAGAACGGTGAACGTGGGAAGGACGATGAAGTCGATGAAGCCTGGACAAGAACACATTACACAAATGCTCAATGCTGACCGCTGCTGCGGTAACGTTTGCTGTACAAACGTTAATACCATACAGCTTCAATTAGAGACTCTCACAGAAGAGCATCTACACACTTTAACCCTTAAAGACATGGATGTTTCTCCGACTGTTCATACATACCTGCTAATTAAAACTAAATTTCAGTGATTCCAAACCTCTGAAAAGTGATTCCAAATGGTGATTTTAAACAGCAATGCACATCTAAGACAAACCTTTAAAACACTTACAATAACAAAATAGAAGGTAAAATATATTTAGCTCTATTTTGATATTTTGTTTGTCAAGTATCTGAAAAAAGCAACGAGAGAGGAGGGAAATGAGATCATGGGTCACTAGCGACCAGAGATATGCATTTAATGGTTAACTGAAGCAGAAGCAAAATTTGTTAGTGTTTGTGCTACTCACCGATCTGGGACTGGGCCACCATGGTAGATTTGCGGTCACACAGTGGTGAGAAGGGCAGTCCAAGCTCCGCCTCCTTGTCACCCTGGATAAACAGATAAACAGATTAAAAAATTTTAAAAAGCAGATAAACAGATTAAAGGACCACTTCTACATTACATGATAACACAGTTTACGTATCATATCACTGCTGGGCCTCATAGCCTCACTATATCATATAGAACTATAGTGCTGCATTGTTTCATGGCTTATTGAATCGTGGTAAGGTATATGTACATGAAATTGCTTGATTGAGTTAGGAAAATGAATTAACATCACATTTATAACAGCTTTTGTTGGATTGTTTATTAGAGATATTTGAGTAACACTTTCATTTAGGGTCCTTTAAGTTCTAAGAATTAACCAAGTAAGTGTGAGATACAAACCTCTAAGTGCTAGATAATTATTTTGGGTAAAATGATGGCAAGATAGTCTAGCTAAATTACACTGAAATGCTCAATGGGTTCTGAGTATTAACTGGGTAAGTACATGGTAAAAACTCCACAGTACTGTGCCGTTATTTTGAACAAAAATCACCAGCTAGTTGTATGGCATAAAGATACTGGACAAAGTACAAAGATTCTTGGTATGTACTTGTTTATCACCCAGAAACAACAATGTAAAAGAAGGCAATGATTCTTCTTCTATGGTTTTACTGGGTCTTGTACATTGTGCCATGTTTTTACACTATATAACTCACTGGTACTCGGAGGTGCATCCAAATTGCTTTCCTGCTTATACATGTGACACTACATTGAAATTACGTGTGAATATATTTGTATTACCACCTTGCTACACCAAATACTTATGAGATATTTTACTATTTTGCCCTTTATTAGCTTAATAGCTAGAACTTGTTTGGCATTTCAGTGTAATTTGGTCAGACTGTCTTGGCATTTAGCATCATTTTAACGTAAAATAATTACACAGCACTTTCGGAGTTTGTGCTACAGACTTACTCAGTGGCGGGAGAGTAGACAGAAATAAATTTATGGGTACATCTGTGAAAAAGTTGGTAGGCCCATTGGTTTTCCCACGTTTCTTTCCAATTTATACATATTCAAATCTGCACACTAGTTTAGGACTCCCCCAATCATACGATACCACCAGTGCTAGGAGAGCGAAAGCTAACACAGGCTTCCTTTGAGACCTGCGAAGTCCTGTGAAGAAGAAAAGATGCGGTTCTCTTCGAACCGCACTTTAACGCAACATCACTGGACAGCTGAATGTGCTTGGAGGAAAGCACTGACTGCTAGTTCTGTTACTATCTACGCAGAAGGCCAGTTGTGCTCTTTTGGATTCCTGGCCACAGATGGTAGCATCACCAGGGCTCGAACTCATGACCTCCTGATGATATGTCCAACACTTAGATGGTTGGGCCACTCAGGATTGCTAATTTGACATAAGCACATCCAACACTTCATTAACCAACAGCACCCTTCACTATAAAGCACACGTCTGCTCACCACATGCACAGTTTTTGCCCATTGAAAACAACATAACTGAAATTAGACCGTTAAGATGTACAAACAAAAAAAACTGAAACTCTAAACTATCCTAGGCTACAGTGTACTGCTACAATAAACATGAAAAATATTTATGGATCATTTATAGACCTTGATGTGCATTAATGTCGACATTTGCTTTGACATTTGGACACAGCCCATTTTAACCTTTTTAGTAAAAGACTATTCTAAGTACCAAGTTTGCAGAACACTGATGACAACAACGTTATTAAAATTTGTTTTTAATGCTCTACTCTACCAGGGGATCTCACTTTTACAGGTCCTCAAGGTATATCTTTTGACCACAGCTAGAGCTTCAAATTCAAACACAGATAATGGACTGATAATGAACTGGCTTGAGGCAATGGTGGATAGCAATAATTGCTAAGCAGAGATAGGAAGGCTGAGAAAGTAAGGCAAAGAGTAATGATTTGTTTGGCAATAAACCAGTGACAGCACTCACAGCAAACAAATCAAATTTCATTATCTTAAAAAGTGTGATCAATCTTCTCGTGGTTATGCCCCTGCTCAGTAAATACCAAGAACCTGTCAGGGATTTCACTGTGATTTAGTCAAACTCCCCTGCAACTTCAATTCCTCACTCTCATATCTATATACCTTAAACACTAGCTTCATGAAAGCTACCAAACTCTCAGTTGTTCAGTCTTGAGATTATTAACTGAATGATTAGTCTGCAGATTAAGGGTTAAGGGTGTATGGCTGTGCTATAATGCGTCATATGTAACCACTTCCTGTCGTCATCTTATCTAACATGCCAGTGAAACTCTGTCTTTGTGTCCTTTAACATATTAAATCTGCCTCAAGAGAAGCTGGTGAGCATGCATGGCCACTGATCATAGTAAAATGGATCAGTATGAGGAATCAGAGCTTTGTGTGTGCTATTGTGTTTTCTATCACTGTATAAAAGAAGCTCCATGCTGCCTTTATTGCTGGTACACTGTGATTGTCTCTGAGCGAGCATGTACATACATTCGAAATGTAATTCATATCACTATGGAAAAATATTATAATTGATGTGTTTCAGCAATAAAATAAAAGGCCACTGAAGTGTGAAGTATATTCCTATTCACGTAGTTTGCTTGTTCAAAATGGTAATTTGTGACACAAAATAAATATCTTTGCTAGATCACATCTTTACATACCAAAATAAAGCACTGAGAGATCCTGTTACTAAAGGAAAAGAGGAGATTAAAGGCAGAAATAGCTTTGCTGCAGTATTAAAGGGTTAAAGCTCTCTCAGGCCTGTGGAAGCCATCAGTACTCATTAACCTCCTGCCCTGCAAATCTCTCAATGTCACCAAGCCTGCGGTGAAACTGACACACAAACAACACGTTTCATTCTCTCTCAGACATACATAAATGTATCACTTTTTCTCCCCTCTCTCGCTCTCACTTTCTCTATTTCTCTAAGACACATCAGGGTTACTGTTGTTAACAAAAACTATTGCAAAAAACAAAACCTAGCAGTGACAAAATGTACTTGTTAAATGTAACAAAAAGTAAACCCCCCCCTGCAAGTAAATGCCACCTATAACATGACAGAAAACTTAACAGTAAAACAGAGAATAGAGTTTGTGCAGCAGGCTGGGGTTGTTCCACCGCCTCAGCAAGCACATCATATTAAACCAATAGGAGTCCTTGGGCAAGACTCCAAACGCTGCACTCGCACACATCTGTAACATCAAATACTAAGTAGCTCTTGATAAGAGCACCTGCACAATAGGGCTGGGTGATTAATCCAATATTATTTTCAATTACGATTTTGGCTTCCAACAATTATGAAAACAAGATAATCGAGTTAAAGCAATTATTGTGCCGCATTCCGTTTCACAATGATACTCTCGTTTTGTCACAAATCCAGCACAACCTTTTCCTTTACAGCAGTGCGCTTTAGCCCTTAGTGTCTTTTGAGACTCCAACGCAAATTTGTGCCGCAAGTTGTTCAAACTTTAGTAAATCAAGCAGAATATGTCATCAGCCATACATGTAATATCTCCACCCACTCTTTACGTGATCCTCCCAAATTCGGACGACCCTCCTTCAAATGCGCTTTTCCATGCACACGGCCTATAAACTGCACATTTAGGCTCGTGTGCCAGTTTCGTACGTAAAACTCAGACAGAATGTCAGGATTTGTGCCTGAAATGGGCACAAAATGTTTTGCACCCAAGTTTCTGCCAAAAATTCACCACACTTAAAAAAACAAAACTGAAACAACATAAACTGAAACTATATTAAAGCTTTTTGTTACATTAGCTCTTTGTTATCAGAAAATAAAAACTAAACTAAACCTTTCAACTTTTAGAAAACAAAAATCATACTAAAACCATAAATGCATAAAGCTCACCAAAACTAAACTAATAACCAAAATAAAAAAAAACAAAATAAAAATGAAAACTTCATATTTTGAAAGTTTAAAAATTATAATAACCCAGAGAGGCGCACACACAGTGTACACAAACACTTATTTACAGTCATATGAAAAAGTTTGAACATCTCTGGTCAAATGACATGTTTTGTTGATTTTTGTTGATTGTGACAATAATTTAACACATCTTTAACACATCTTCACATTTAAATGCATCATTTACTGGAAATTTTAGTGCATATTAAATGTGCCGTAATTTTTACACACATTTTATAGTTTTTTCTCAATATGGTAAATACTGCAAATATACAGTAATTGTGCACTAACATATACAGAAATGTCCTTTGTATAGGATGTGCTAACTTATTTTCACTTCAAAATCAACTTCACCAATTTCACACTTGTGCAGACACATGCACACACACACACACGCATACACTCCTACAGTTTGCTGCGTCACTGATTCTTTCACTGAGCCACTGACTGCACACTTAAAGACAGCTGGAGGAACAGTACAAGGAGAGAGAGTTTCAATTTTAGACAGTGGTAAAAAGCCACAAACTTTAAACGCTGTTGGTGAGACAGAGAGAAGAGAAGAGAAGCAGCAGTAGGGTTACTGATATGACTGTTAAAGTTTCTCCAGTGGTTAGGACATTTCCTGAAACAGCTAACACACTCAGCACAACCCATGCCAACACATTTTTCACAATTACACTTTTTTTTAAACATTAGTGTTACTGAATCAGCAGAAAAACACGCTAAAGTACAGTCCATATGCTGCTACAAGTCATCCTGTAAATCCTGAAATGAGTTTGGCTCGATTTAGCTTTCAAATTCAAAAACGACATTATACTGATAAAGATATGATAAGTTGAAGTAGATTATTCACTCACATCCTTGGAAGACATGCCCTTCACTAAGTTTTGACTGAGTTCTCTTTGAATACTCTTTCAATGAACTCGCAATCATCAGATTCATCCACTCAGGGAAGTGGTCTGAACAAACATTACAAAATGTTTTTCCACATGTTAGACATAGAGAGGTCTCCAAATTCCAGCTTTAGTTTTATGGACTTTACAGGGGTAGTTCTCCTTTGATCATCATCGATTTTTAGGGGCTGCTATCACTATGGCAACAGCTACATGGCTGTAAGCCACCACTGTAACAGTGCAGTTTTAAGCCAACTCTGCAGTAAGTCACACAAATGTGTACATAGTACTACTAAGATAAGTACCAAGGTAAGTAATAAAGAATTCAGAACCATTAGCCTACTGTGTTGGCACACAGAGGAATTAGACCTCCGCATTTAACCCATCCATGCAGTGAAACACCCACATACATGCACACTAGTGAACACACACACTAGGGGGCAGTGAGCACACTTGCCCAGGGCGGTGGGCAGCCCTATCCACAGCACTGGGGAGCAACTGGGGGTTAGGTGCCTTGCTCAAGGGCACTTCAGACACGTGCTGTCAGCTGAGGGAATCGAACCAGCGACCTTCCGGTCACAAGGCTGGTTCCCTAACCTCCAGCCCACAACTGCCCCCAAAAAAGCTGTCCATGGTAAAGAAAACAAGGTTCAATAGTGCAGAAAAATGACTAGAAAAACATTAAAGCTATACTATGTATGCTTTGGGTATTTAGTGACCTCTCTGGAGGAACTGTGTAATTGCAATCTGTTGTGCTCTGGACCCTTCCCTGAGGGGATGAATCTGATGATTGTGAGCGCGTCAAAAGAGCATTTAAATAGAACTCGGTCAAAACTTGGTGAAGGATGAAAATGAATATCCAGTTATGCCATCATATCTTCATCAGTATAAGGTTTATTTTGTACCTGAGGCCAAAACTTTGGGCCTTCTTTTTGAGCCTGTGCATGTGGCGTTAACACACAAAGATGTATGCCGTGATCTGAAAAACTCCCGTGAAATCCAACCCGACTGCTCTGACTTTTCAGCTGTTAGTAACTAGGCAGTTAAATGCAAGGTCATCAGTTGAGTGTTGTGTTTTTTTTTCTTTCTGGTTATAGAAGCTACAATGAAGTAGGCCAGTTGGCGGTTGTCAACCTCACTATAGCGACTACAGTGATGCCTCTGGGACATAAAGCTTCCCCCTCATCCTGTAACCAGGCCATCCCTAAAAAGGACATTTTTTGGGTATGCCACTGCTCACAAAGACGGCAGACACTCTTACAATTTGATTGGGCCTCTAGACCCTTTATGTCCCTGATTCCTTAGGCCTCTGCTTCCTGAGTGCAAATCACAAGAGGAAAAATCAACACTATAAAAGTCCAAGAAGTCCAACTCTTCATCTTTTCCTCCAGACAGGCTGTAAATATGTCTGCTATCTACACAAAATGTATGTTTACAGTGTTGGGGTGAGCCGTGTACATCTTAGCAACTGCTAACTGTACCAGCAAACAACGCTGCAAGAAAATCTGCAAGCACTCAGTGATGCCATCTGCATAAATCGCAGTTTTTTTCTCGCTTGCTTGAGCACACAAATGTCGAAAATCAAAATTCTTCATCTTGCAACTCCATATTCCTCCATTTGTGCAGGAACTAATCCGTGTGCAGGTGTAGAGCTGATTAGAGGAGGAGCAGGCAGAGCACTGAGAGAGGATATGTGGGATTAAACACGGAGAGGTGGATTATCTCCTGATTTTCTCTCTTTCTTGCATTAACACACGCACGCATACACATGTACTCCGACATACATTTGCCTTACACACTGCACTTACATATACAGCTTAAATACATAGCCATAGTGCACACACGCACACATATATAGATACATCTTTTGGCCTGTTCAAACTGGTGCACTCAAGATCCTGCAGTCCTCATTTGCACATACACATGAGGACCACAAGACCATAGAGTGTCCCATTTCTAATTCTGCCATTCAAATGGGAAATCATGAGCACCCTCTATGCATCCTTATTGCAGCCTTTGTTGAGGACCACTTCAATGCATTTTTATCATCAGCGTATTACCCCAAAATTTCTTGAGGTACAAGCTAGGACCAACCACAGTGCATGGCAGAGATGTACACAAGTCTTGAGTCTTTGGGGTGTGAGTTTGAGTTGAGTCTCTGACAGCAAGTCTGTGTCAAATTTCTGGGGTCCAAGTCCAAGAGAGGTATTAAATTTTTGGGCTGCAGGTCCAAGTCGAGTCTTAAGTCTTTGGGTTGCAAGTCCAAGTCAAGTCTTGAGTCTCGGAGGTGCAAGTCTGAGTGAAGTTTTGAGTCTCTGAGGTGCGAGTCCGAGTCAAGTCTCTGGGGTGCAAGTCCGAGGTGAGTCTTTGGGGTGCGAGTCCCAGTTGAGTCTCGAGTCTCTGAGGTGCGAGTGCAAGTCAAGTTTCTGGGGTGCAAGCCCACATCAAGTCCTTGGGGTGCAAGTCCAAGTCGAGTCTCAAGTCCTTGGGGTGTGAGTCCGAGTCGAGTCCTGAGTCTTTGGTGTGAGTCTGAGTCGAGTGTTTGAGGTGCAAGTCTGAGTCGAGTCTTTGGGGTGCGAGTCCCAGTTGAGTCTCGAGTCTCTGAGGTGCGAGTCTGAGTCAAGTCTTTGGGGCGCAAGCGTACATCAAGTCCAAGTCGAGTCTCAGGTCCTTGGGGTGTGAGTCCGAGTTGAATCTTGAGTCTTTGTTGTGAGTCCGAGTCGAGTGTTCAGGGTGCAAGTCTGATTCAAGTCTTTGGGGTACAAGTCCAAGTTGAGTCTCGGGTCTCTGAGGTGCATGTCTGAGTCAAGTCGCTGGGGTGCAAGTTCAAGTCAAGTCTTTGGGGAGTGAGTCCGAGCTAAGTGTTTGGGGTACAAGTCTGAGTCAAGTCTTTGGGGTATGTGTCCGAACTGAGTCTTGGGTCTCAGCAGAGACTGAAAGGTTTTCTATGATGAAAGATTTATTATTTGAAGCTGTATCGAATGTATCGTGAGTGCAATCTATGGGAGACTAGCATTGCAGTAATGACCACGCATGACCACAGCAAACCTGACACACTAATTCACATGTAAGGCTTGAAATGAAAAGTTACATTCATTTTCTGCATTAAGGTTTTTGGTTCTAAAAGCACTGTCAGGATCAACATGGTAGTGAAGAAGATAATTCAGATTTGAACTAAAATCCCATTTTTACTAATTGTTTATTACTGTGTCATTCAGATGCATTGGGCTTGTAATCTCAATTGAGCCACAGCAGATAAGCAAATTAGCTCATTTAACAAAGCGATAACATACTCTTGGCCAGGCTCAGCACATGTAGGCCCTGCATCTCACAGCTGTGTAACTAAAAAACCTATCATTGTGTTAATGATATTGCAGCTATACTGACTGAACTTGTGAATGTAAACAAAAAACACCATCATGGTTAAAATAAAAAAAAACATGTAAAAGGCATTAAAACACAACTAAGTGTAACTTAGCATGAGAGGAACATATTATAGAACACAAAATACTTGTTCTATGAAGAAGATGGTTGAATATTCAGAAAAAAGAGGTAATTAACAGAAATTAAAACTGTAAGGAACTTTGTGTAGCTTCGCCCTCTACAATATTTCTATTATTTAAGACGTTGTTGTTTGTTTTATGTTGTTTACTTTGTTGAATTTATGGCATTTGAGTTTAAGATGTGTGACATTGCTTACTGACAATCACATCAGTCAGTAAAGAACAAAAAATTGATGCACAAAATTAAAATAAAATTTTAAATATAAAATTATATCAGCCAATTTTATTGATCTTTAGGAATTTTGGCCCCATAAAATCAATATTGGTCCAAAATTTTCATAACAGTTGGGCCCTGATACACACACATTTGCACAGACAGGAACACAAACATGCACACCCACCTGTCTGAAGAACTCCTCCAGCAGTGAGGTGGTCCAGCGGTGATGAAGATCCCAGTTCTTTGCCGGGTGGCTGATATCTGCCGTGTGCAGCAGCAGAGAAAGCGCTTTGGACTTGTCAATTCTGTGAATGTAACACAAACGCCGTTGGGGTTCAAATAAATCGATACACATCTTCCTACTCGTTTGTATGTTTTTGTGATGAAATAATCCTTTTTCTGACAGGTAATTGAAAAGCAGCACAAAATTCCTTTTAGAAATCACAATCCCGGATCTACCATTTGTTACGTCTCAGTGTTATGGCCCCCGGCTTTCTCATTTTGCTCCTGTCTCCCTTTATTTGCTGCTGTTAAAACAGAACTGACTCCCAGAATTGGAAATATCAATATGTAATTTTACTACTTATTTTTCTTTCCATTTAATATTTTACGGTGTGTGTCTGTGAAAGAGTTTTGCTGGCTGGAAGAGTTAACACATATGGAAATCATCATTCTGGTTATTCCAGAAAAAAAAAAGAAAAAGAAAAGAAAAGAGAAATGGAGAAGAGAAGAGATGAAAGAAAAAAAAGAATAAAAGCAGAGAAGAAGAGAAGAGAAGAGAAGGAACAAAAGAATAAAAACAGAAAAGCTGAGAAAAAGAAAAGAGAAGAGAAGAGAAGAAAGGAAAAAAGAATGAAAGCAGAAAAGCTGAAGAGAAGAGAAGAGAAGAGAAGAGAAGAGAAGAGAAGAGAAGAGAAGAAAGGGAAAAAAGAATAAAAGCAGAAAAGCCAAGAAAAAGAGAAGAGAAGAGAAGAGAAGAGAAGTGAAGAGAAAAAGAATAAAAGCAGAAAAGCAGAGAAGAAGAAAAGAGAAGACAAGAAAAAAGAATAAAAGCAGAAAAACAGAGAAAAGAGAAACAGAAGAGAAGAGAGAAAGAAGAGAGAAGAGAAAAGAAGAGAAGCAGAAAAGAAACAGACAAGATAAGAGAAGAGAGATACAGAGAAGAGAAGAGAGAAGAGAAGAGAAATACAGAGAAGAGAAGAGAGAGAAGAGAACAGAACAGAACAGAACAGAATAGAACAGACAAGAAACAGCTCTCCTCACCCCTCTGGTTGCTGTAGAAAGTTCTTCATGGCTTTGACCTGCTGAAAATGGCAAGACATGTCTGTGGCCAACACCATCTCCACCACCAGCGCCCTGAACTCCCTGACAACAGCAGAAACACTCAAAGCAGTTATTAAATTGGGACAGAATTTGGAAATGAAAAGAAAACATTTTCCATCAAGCTTCTCCAGAGTTTTCTCGTTTACCTGCAGCAGGACTGGACTGAACTGTTAATGACATTCACTACTGCTACCACAGAAAAAATAAGGGCCAATCATATTTCACAGGATAAATTGAGGGGGCAAACATGTTTAAGTCAGCCATTATAACGTCCAAGTTTATCAAATTACATGTGAATGGAGCCAGCCAGCTAGCTGGCTGTTTTGATATGTGAAAAACTGCTTTAGCAAATGTAAAACTAGCCTAGCTAGTTTTTTTTTTTAAAATGTTATCTATTGTAAAATTAGTTTCACCACCTTCCAAATTCTTATTTAAGTGCAAAAATGGAGCAAGAAAATCTAGTCAATAAATCTAATATTTCTCATGTTAAGATTGCTGTGTTCTTACAAGAGTATTTCACTTATTTCTATACATTTTTAACTTAAATTATCTCTTTATATATTGGCAGAAAAAAATATTTCTTGTAAGAAATATGCTTAAAACAACCAAAATTATCTGTTGATATAATGAGATAATTTGACTTTCTAAAATCACCTAAAACAAGTAAAAAAAATCTGTAAATAAGTGAAATGATCTCATAATAACTCAAAATGCAGAATGTTATATAAACTCGACTTATGATTACTTGCCAAGATATCATTTTTTGCAATGTGGTTCAAAGACCCTTAAACAAGCCCAAAAGCCCAGACATCACATTCAGTCTCTCTCTAGCCTCCTGCAACATCCACTACATATAAAGGACCCGATTGAAAGCCAGCACACACAGGAACAAGAGCTGTACTGGTGATAAATTAGGTTTGGTTGAGTTTGTTCTACTGAGCTTTTGTTCCTTCCTCTCTTTTGAAAGATGCTGCTTTTCCTCATATTACAGTTTGATCCAACATCCGTTCCCTTATGACAGCAGCAGGCAGAGAATGGGATAAAGAATGAAATAAATAATCTGCGAAGATCCAAGTCTTTATAGAGAATGGTAACGTAGAGGTTCCATACCTCCAGTCATCTTTGGAGAGGTTGTAGAGGATGTTCATCTCATCGTCGTCCTGTAGGAGGCGATATGCTGCACTCACATGGTGGCTCTCCAACACTGAGCGGTCATTGTACAGGATAGCCGTGTCTGACCTGGCCAGCAGAGATATGCAGCATTGCAGTGTAGTTACAGTAAAACTATGAAATCTGCAGTAATGAAGTGGCGTTCTGAGGTAGTAATTCATAGACATATACACAAGCAAACTTTTATGTACAGCAAAAAAAAATACTGGTAAGTGAAACCATCCTAAACACAGGCTATATATCTAATAATTCTTATTATGAGATTTTTTGAGAATATTACACATTCTTACATATATATAAATTAATTTAATCAAGTGTAATTATCTTCCTGACTGGCAGAAAACTAAGCACTTCATGAATCAACCTGAACTGCCAGTGCAATAAGATCATTGTGGTGGAAAATAACTAAGTAATAACTGAAAAAGTCTACAAAGAGGTTGAATAACACATCTAATATTCTCTAAACAATATGATAACATAATTTCAAAAAATGTATGTCTATATTTAAGACGCATTCTCTTGCCAAGGTGTCATTGTTTGCAGGGTAAAAACAGCACAAATAGTTAAGGGTGACATATCATTACTATATTTTTCCAATTTATGAACAACAACTGTAAAGAGTATAAAATAAACAACACGATTTGTTCTTTTGTTAATCCAAGCATGTCACTGCACTTTAATGGTTAATGTTTGTAAAATTTTGTAATGCACTTTGAAAGTAGTTTTTGTCAAAGTCCCAATAGGAAAGTCTGCTCACTCAGCAGCCATCACTGCAACGCCCTGGGCAGCTATTTCCAGCCATGAGGAGAGACCAAAGTACTCGAAACTTAAGGTCAGATTACCGTTTCAAAAACATATTTGAAATCGCTGATGAAATCTGACATAAACTTCATAAATAGTTAGTAGCGTTTAGCTCAGTAACATACAAAAACACGTTTTTTTGGGGGTGTTCTGGCTTCTGTGCTTGCACAATGGGGGAGAAGGAGGGGCTTTCCCCACTCGCGGCGTAACCAGCAAGCTGACTGGCTCTATTTCTTGAAAGACAGTACTTACTGCAAACAGATGCCATGTTGAGCATTATGAGCTTTCATATTTCAACCAGTGACCTCTCTCATACTTTATAACATCACTGCTTTGTTTATGTGTCTGCCCTGCTAAGATAATGCTAATTTCTGCTAGCCTGATAATAGGGATTGACCTGTTACTTTAGCATTAAGCTAACAGTGGTAAAAAGGTTTACATTTTATAGCAGTTCTCTAGATTAAACACAGACATTTTGAAGCCCATAACTAACATTTAAGTAACATGTTCTTTACAGGTTGGCTGTTTATTCCTTCAGTCAAGTCAAAGGCTCTCTCTGTATATTACTGCAGCCTGTTAGCTTAGCTATATCCTAAACTTTCTTCAGTGAGGACTGAATGTGGTCTAATTATCCCACTGAGGGCCTGTTAACATCAACAGAACAGCGTCTGCTGAATCAGTCAGTAACATAGAAGTTTGATGTTTGTGATTTTTTGATATTACATCATGGTTTTGCACTGCTCTGTTCATAAGAGATGTCTGGGCAGAATCAAGCAACAAATGCTAACGGCCTGTAGAATAGCACGTCTCTTGTTAAAGGGAAATGGGCAAAACAACCCTGCTGAAGAAGGACCATGAGGTTTTAACCCTAACAGTTTTGCTTTTTAAAGGGAATCGGCTTCATGGTTTCCAAAAAAGAGCACTATGTAGAACATCTTTATATCCCTTTTCCCATTAGGAAACTGTCCAATGCATTTAGAATCAGCCATTGGTCACCTGTTAAACCGATCCTTTACATTGTGATATCAACCCATTAAAAAAGCCAACGATTTCACAGACAGTGGATAAAGTGACAAGTAACGTATATGTAAACAGCAGTTCTGTCTACTGTGTTTTCTTTCATGGATTTAGCTTTTCATAGCATTTCTTTCTTTAAAATTCCAACAAAATCTCATCTTATGCTTTAAAGTTATTAAATTCTACTTTAGTGTGACTTTCCAGTCTGTGTGTTTGACAACAACGTCCAGCAAGAACATTAGCAATTAGCAATAGATAAATGAAGGCAGAAGACTAAACTAAGTTTACAAAACTCTGTGCTCGGTGTCTTTCTCTCACTCTTTCTATTCAGACCCCTCTGTGCTATTAATCCCACGCTGCCTCTGGTCAGTTCATTATTGAAACGGCACGTCAACAGTTTTTTTGCCCTTTGCTTTCCCTGCCAGTTCAGTTGACTTTCATTAATTCTGCTCTCAGTGCTCTGTACTGACTGCAGGCCTGAATGGGAGCTGATGGATGACTCAGAGCCTTCATGGCCCACAGCAGCAGGGCCTTTACCTGGTCTGGATGTGGAAGTTGTTTGTAGTTCCAGTGTGTTCATAATCGTGCACGGCAGCAGCGAAGATCATGGCGAAAATCTCCAACTCGGTTAGCCAGTGCTGAGAAGAGAAGAGAAGAGAAGAGAAGAGAAGAAGAGAAGAGAAGAGAAGAGATTAAGGAACAGAAAAACAGAAGAAAGATAAAGAGATAAAAGAAAATGACACTAAAGCCAGTGTTTTTAGAGCACTCAGACTGAACCCTGATGAGTTTTTCAATCTGTGTCGTGACTCATCTAATAAATAAGGTACGAGGCCTGTGCATCCTGCTAGAGTTTCATGTTAAAAGTTAATAACCCAGTGAAGTGGCTACACAAGCCGTTCTGCACCAATCTGACATTGTAAAATTGCAGCCTATAGGCACATTTATCCTGAGTCGTGACTACAGCTTCCGCCATGTTGCTGTACGTGAGACCATTCTCCATTATTTAAAGGCTAATCAAAACATTTGCAAGATTCTCAGGCCTCCTGCATTTGTGCTGCAGGCTCAGTACACTACAGGCCAAAAGTAAAGAAGCTAGCAGTGATTTTTTTTTTTTAAAGTTTCAGAAATACTTCACAATGAAGTCAATCTGCCAAAAGCTGACAATTATGAACATTTACTTTAACTATTTCCTTTTTCCAAAATGTTCCTTTGGCTTGATGTGATCTACTCTATCATATGGGATAAGTCTTTACTCTTGTTGTTGATAGCAGTCCCTTACATCGACCAGTTTTTAGCGATTTATGAACTCCTATTATAAAATCAGTAGTTCCATTTCTAAAATCTACTTGGATGAGACACACTTGAAGTCACTGTAAGACGCTCAATATACACTTGCTTATGTCCGCACACATTAACATTATAGTGTATTAATGACACAGTTTAAAACATTGTGCTGTTCATGAAATAACTACTACTGTTTCAGGAACGACATTGCTTGGCATGCTTTTGCCTGGTCAACTGTCATGCCAAAGCACACAGAAGTTTGCTGGTATAAACAAAGATTTGATACATTATCGCTTTTCATTCCAATAGACGCAGCAAACACTGCTGTTGACATGTTTAGTTCCTCCATTGCCCCCCTTGAGCAATGAATGTTTAAACCGCTACAGTGGTGTAAGACCACATTTTTAGTTGGTACAGAAAGATGTGTTGGCAATACGTTGGCTGGGCATCGACTTTTGCCTTCTCTTACTTGCGTAAAATATGTTTCTGGCCTATGGCTACACTCAACAGAAGCAACATGACACTGAAAGAAAAAGTCCATTGTAGCCTAACTTAGCACTGTGTCATGTGGCAAAAAATTGCAGTCATTTTTGTTGAGAAATCTCAACCTGGGCAGGACTGCAACAGGTCACGATTGACTCTTTGCCAATGACTCTGACAGTCAAAAAGCATGGTTTTGGCAAGGTCCTCCAGTTGAATAAAAACACCCCTAATCAAATAGCAATTGTTTATCGGAAATTAGTTTTTTAAACCGAAATTAACATCATTAGCATCAACAGCTTATCTTGCTTCTGGCAGATCGTAAAAGCTTATATGACAAAAAAAAACTTGACTATAAAAATGCAAAGAAAAAAGAGAATATACGTGTCATTTGTAGCCATTATTAATGAAACACTCTTGTCTGTTGTTGCATTTTTTGTACTTGATAATGTTAAAACAACAATCTCAGCAACTTTATCAGAAAGAAGAAGAAAAAGGAATATAAAGAAAAATAAAGTGGGCAGGGAAATAGAGAAAAAGAAGAGGTAAAATTCTCAGTGTCCTAAAAAAATTCATAGGACTTGATGTGAAGTTTGTGCTGCATTAAAAATTGCATCCATTTTATTTCATCCAAAAAATCATGTTTGGTGTGAAAAGGCCTTTCCAGTGATTTTACTGTATCAACAGCCCTTAAAGCACAGCATCTGATGACTTATTGCTTTAAAGTGAAACATAACTTAAGGAGCATAAGGACTTGGGAAACCCAGTGGATCTGATTAGCTGCAATAAAACTCTGCAGTTTATTATCACCAAGAGCTAAACTCATTAGATGGACACTATGTCTTCAGATATTCAGAAATTAATGTGTTTATGTTAATATTTCCATTCCCATTTCCTATTTAACTCTTGGCCTGTAGTTTTATTTGTGACAGCATCTGTACATGCAAACATGTAAGTATAGCAGAAGGTAAGCATATAGTTGATTGACCGATAGGCTGGACATACTAATAAGAATCAGTAGGGCCAATTTTTTAAAAAAAGTCAAATCCTCTCTACAGCTTTATGAATGACCTGTTGACTGTTGACTCCAAACAGGCTAGAGGCATGTGTGTTTGACTGAGTGAGATGGATGACCGCGCTGCCGGGCCTCTGTGTAATGCAGTTACGCAGAAAGCACTGCCCGTAGAATGTGCCCTGTTGACAAGCTGTCAGGGTAAAATGATTAAAGTTGATTAAGTGCACTGAAAAGGGGGACGGTGTGTTGGAGCACCGCCCCCCTTTTCAGTGCACTTAATCAACTTTAATCATTTTACAGTGTGCTCCAACACACCGTCCCATAATTTCCCTGGAGCCCCAGAGGGTGCAAGCTGATAATGGGCGCTCATAATTATAACGGGTCATTAGCTAAGAGTAATAAATATTGCAGAGTGTTTAGAAATGATTACTGGAATCAAAGCTCTAATAAGAGTGCGGAATATGACCACAATAACGTGTCAAATTATTATGTATCTAATGACGTGTGCAGAAAGAGTTCATATAAACCTAAGCATTTACTTACAGTGATTACTAGAAACTTTGCTTGCTGAACTTTCTGCTCATTATTTGTGGTTATTTTACCCTCATAGGCTCCCATGGGGTATGCTCTGTGAACCTCTCCTTACATTTTGTTATTTCTTCCATCTAGCTCATTGAAAAAAGTGTGTTGAAAGTGCAGATTCTAAATTTTGTGCTTGAAAGTGGAAGAGGAGATATTACATTATGACATGAATTTGATGTAAAGCTATTGTTGTGCATACAATCTTGTTTCATGCAAAGAAAAAAAATTGCTATGTTTTTGCCAATTATTGAGTGCAAAATCGACATAAATGTAATTATGTTATCATATAATTAATTACATATAAAAATATAGAGCAAAATTGATGAGAAAACAATAGGAATGACTCTATACCTCTGAGGTTGAAACCCATTTTTCTAAATCTCTGCAAAATTAAATGGTTAAGATGTAAATGAAGTCATTTGGAGTGGTTTGATGTGAACTGCTCCACCCTACAGAAACTTCTTGAGACTTACTTGTTCACAGTGGTGCTTATAGGAACCAGACGTCTGAAGAGTTTAATGCCTGAAATGCTGCCTGACGTATGCGACACTGCTTTATGATAATTTTGAAATAAGATTTTGTCCTAAAACATAGTTTTTCTATACCCAATCATGGCACAGATGTAAATACAGGGTGTTTAAGGCAAAACAATCACCAAAGAAAACTTTCATTTCTGTCATGTTAGTATTATCAACATTACAGATGACATACAGGTAGTTGTGAACAGTAAAAAATGGCTGTAGACATTGTGACACCTGGTTCGTATCACCATCACGAAATCTGAGTTGGTAAGTTTCTTTGGAACAAAGCATTTCACATCAAAGCACTCTGAATAACTTTACATCTTAACCACTGAATTATGCAGAATTTTTCAGTCAGTGAAGTTCCCTGTAAGGAAATAACACCCTACTCTTATTATCTTACTCTTATGAAAGGAGACACATAATTCACAGTCCAGATTAACTGGACACAGATGGCCCTCAGAAAGTTTGTCCTTGAAGGACCCTAACAGCATCTGTCTTAAAGCCCCACACTGTACATAAACGCTTTCCAAAATCATAATCTGAAACAGATTCACTTTAACCTTCTCTGGCCTCACAGTGTGTGTCATTTTGTACGTGTGTGTGTGTGTGTGCATGCACTCGTACTTTGAGAAGTAAAAGTAAAAAAGAAAATGCCTCCATAAACATGAAAACATGGAAATTCTGCTTGTTTACATTAATGTTTTTCTTTTGTTTTAGATTTTTAATGCATAATGGAAACAGTAAAATAGACAAAATAGATCAAAAAAACTTCACATTCTACATTTTTTGAGTATTTTATGTTTTCCCTTGTACTCTTCTTATATTGTCGTATGCAAAACTGAACACCCCTTGTCAAATTCTGCATTAAGTGAAAACGCAAACTTTACAGAGAACCAACTTAAGCATGGCATTATGACATGCTTTACACAGGTCCCATTTTATGTAATTTCAAATATGTTACATTTAGCAAATAAACAGTAATTGTGCATTAAAATGTGCAGAAAGAATTTTTACTTAGAAAATCAACAAATCATCATTTGACCAGGGGTGCCCAAACTTTCACATACACCTTTATGCTCATCGACTTGCACTAATAATATGCGGTAAATGTAAGTAAATATATGACATTATGTTACTGTCATATCTGTAATGTTAGGCTGCGTTTTTTTTTCCTAATACAACAAAACATGCAATTTTACCAGGGGCGCCCAAACTTTTGTATAAAGTTTGTGCGATTTTAAACAAAGTTATAACTCATATTTACATGACCATTTTTCAAGCTCTCTTTAGCCAATACATTTAAATAGGCTGTTTTTGTTATTGTGCCTGACTAATATATGTAAATGACCTCAGTTCTGACTGGCTGTTGTTCGAAAAGCATTCTGGGCTGAAACATTCTTTGTCATTGGCCATGTTAAACTGCTGTAGGCTGAATAGGCCGTCATATGTAAATGTGTTAAGGGTTGTGAGCTCACAATCATAATGAATTCAAAACAAATTCTATATGAACTGTAACAACTGGAGAGTGAATGGTGGGAGTTGGGGATGGGATTGGAGCAGTACAACATAACTCCACAGCCAATAAAATAAATACATAAGTATTACAATAAGTATTACAACAAGTAATAAATACAAAAACAAAAAAATAAATAAATAAGGATAAATGTACAGTAGATCAGCATAGTTCTACTAACTTAGGAAATCTGCCAATTTAATGATGTTAATCGATGTAATCTCTTTTCCATCAGGTATGCCAAGCAGCAGCATGCATAAGGTTAAGTGTCACTTTGTTTTTGTCGCTTGCCATTAAAGATGCATGTAAAAAAATGTGTGGGTTTAGCCAGGCCTGCCAGGACAGGCCTAATTTAGCTATGATAATACATAATTCTGTAGAAAATCCCCATAAAGATAGTAATACACAACTGTGTGTGTGGTCTATAAACGTACCACCATGCCAGTCTTGAGCAGTAGGTAATGGACGGTTTGGGTGACGTCAGCGGCGTGGATGAGATTGTGGTAGGGGATTTTTATGTTTGCTGTAGCCCACCTCCAGCGCCTCCACGAAGGACACTAAAGCTGAGATGGGAATCTGCCACAGATAGAAACCAAAATCATATCAATATCACGTTTATTCCCACACATAACCTGGAACCTGGAGAGAGAGTAATACACCTCATACCACGGGCGCTTCAGCCTAGATGGAGAAATATATGAGAAAAAGATAGAGAGACAGTGAGCGTGTATGTGTTTAAGAGCGAGAATTATTCACCTTGAATCGGCTGATGAGGTCATATCTGGTCAGGAGCTCGTAGAAGATGAATTTAAGTGCATGGTCCCCACTCGCTTCATTCAAAGCAAATACATCAAAAGTCCACTTGTCTATATGCTGCAAGGAAAAACACAGAAAACTGCAAAATGAGGTCATAGATACAATGATTAGTTGAGATGGGAAACCTAAAGTAAAAGTGTTATTACTTCAGTGAAGTAATGACTGAAGTGGATGTGAATAAAAAGTGGTCGGTCAGATGGAGACCTTTGGTGTTGATTTCTGGGAACTAAAGTTACATGTCTGTAATTATCCAATCAGGATTTTTTTCTCCATAGTATCCAGGCAGATACAGCCAAGCAAGCGCTCGCACTTTTCGCTTTCCACTGAGTGGGACCAATTTTGGGACAAATGTCATTCTAAACCTTCTGGAAGCCTTAGACATGTCAATGACTGAATACGAGCCATAGTCTACCCTGACTGTTAGAAATGGAAAACAGCAGTAGTTCTGCGCCCGCACAGTTCGTATAGTACTTTACCCTCTACATACAAGGTAAAACATATATTAATATTTCTGTTCAGAGCTTCAGATAAAATGTCTGTTAAGAGCTTCGGATAAAACACAGAATGTCTTATACAAGCTTCAAACATCCGTGTTCTAGAATTGCCAAAAATGTTAATGTGCACCGCTGCTAGCCTTGCGCTAACACTTCTAAAATCCCATAGGGTTGCTATGGAAATTAACATTAATGTACATTTTCATTTCCTCACCTTGGAAGCAATATGCTATACAAGTAAGAGTCCTTGGGAAAGACTCCTAACACTACAATCACCTGTAGTACGCTCTGGATAAAAGTGTCTGCCCGGTGCCATACACGTAAGTGAAAGTAGCAGTGAAAACAACTTCAATAGGAGTAAAAAAAAAAATCCTTGCATAATGAGTTGCCAATAGAACTGCAGTGCATCCACTGAAGTACTAAAGTTTGTTAGCTATTCTTCTCTTTTTTAGACTCTTTTGGTCTATAATAAAATACTAAAGTACTGAAGTGAAAGATGTGATATTAAACCCAAAAGGCTAAAAAAGAAAACAGATTCCACCCGAATGAGGGGACCTGAATGGTCATGTCAGGTCCAGTCAGGTTTGGACACTGCTTGCCAAACATTGGTGGGCTCGGGTTGGGTTCAGCACCCCTCCTACTTTTAACAGGCTTTACCCTTCATTTTCCCTCTTAGTTTTACTCCTTACTTTATTCTTCCTCTCTACTTTCATGGAGTCACCCACCCGTGATGTTGGCAGAATTTAGCACCGAGGTCCACAAGGTTTCTCACGCTCGTGAGAAATGGATGTGCGGGAAATAAATCAGCAAATCGATTCAGTAGAGCAGTTTGCTATATCAGCACCACACAGCGTAAAGTATTATGGAAATATTATCCACTCTAAACTCTAAAGAACTTTAGGATGTTGTTCAGATGAATATATTTGAATGGTTGATTATTTTACTATGTCATTTTATTATTTTATATATGGTACTGTGCAAAACACTTAGGCATTTGAGAAAGTTGTTATTAAAAATATATTTATTTGGGCAAAGAGCATTTATTTGTTCAAAAAAACAGTCATATTAGAATAAATAAAAAATACCAGTAATACAATACCTACACTAATCCATGCTTTATTATGTTAAATCAAGTGTGCTGCTGACCAATTGAAATAAACCAGTGTGATGGCTGGGGACCACAAGGAGAAATCTGGAACCAAATTTTTGTTCTTCTACCCAGCTCACAAGATCTCATCAACTTGCTACTAAAATAAGAGACTTATTATTTTTTACTGCATTAATGTTTGTTTACATTCATGGTGTTTTTTTCTGGCAAAATTATTCCATATGTACATTTTTCTATTTGCTTATGGGTGTATAACTTTTGAATAGTACTGTATAAGTTTTTTATTTTATTTACTTGTGATAATGACTGCCGTATACTACTAATGACTTCTATACTCACTACACAGAATTTAACCAGCACTATCATTAGTAATATCAGACTTTATTGGGCACGGTAAGGGGTGACGGGCCTGTTCAGGTCAGTTTTGGGCAGAATTTTGTTGGGTCAGTTCCAGATTCAAAAGTTAAGACATCTGTATTTGGTTTTAGGCCACACTTTCAGGTCTGGTCAAAACTAATGTCTTTCCAAACAAACATATTTTAGTAGAAGTAAAAGTATAATTTGAAAATACTCCACCAAAATTTGACATATGCAAAAGTTTGGCCACTCTTTGTCAAATGGCACGTTTTGTTGATTTTTCTAAGTGAAAATAAGTTAACACACCCTCTACAGAGAACACACTTCTGCACATTTTAATGCACAGTTACTGTTTATTTGCTGAATTTAACATATTGGGGGAAAAATAAACATAAAATGTGGTCCGTGCAAAAGGTACAGCACATTTTATATTTGGTGTTTTATTTTTTTCCAATATGTTGTACTCAACAAACAGAAATTGTGTGCAAAAATGTGCATAAATATTAAAGACATATTTACACTTGTTCCCTGTGGAGGATGTGTTAACTTATTTTCACTTAGAAAATCAACAAAACATGAACTTTTGCTAATAACTGTGCATGTAACTTAGTAAACGGAACTGGTTATCATCCAACTCTGAACATCAGTTAGCAGGAGGAAGTGCAGTTTGTTCATTTGTGTGCATTTCTCACCTTAAGCACAGTTATGACGGACGGAGGGTAGCTCAGTCCCACCATGTTGGACGTCCGGCGGTACATTCTGTTTGGAGAAGATAAAAACATCAAATGAGCATCACGCGGTGAGTCTGAAAAGTAACTGTGCCTAGAAACCTAGCGTTCCCCCATATCCCCCTCCAGAGGCCTAAAGACACCCCACTGGAATATTGACCTTCAGTGCAGTTAAAGACACATCAGGGATGAGTGTCTTTCTCTTCGCTTCAAGCATCAGTCCAGATTTGCTGCATGTGGCAGGCCAGTTAACAGTACTGCACCAACAGAGGTCTTTATAATCACTACACTGCTTCACGATCGTGCTACCAATTCTGCACATTTTTTACGCTCTCTGTTATTAAACTAAGCAGGAAGCCATGGCACGGTTTGATTCCTGTTACAGGCTTTTAAGTGCTTCTGCTCTGTCCTTTGTCATTGTAATTCAGTTATGCAGTGCAGAATAAAATATATTACAACATAGTTAAATGATGCTGTCTGATACAATCACATCCACAGAGAGAGAGAGAGAAAGAGAGAGAGAAAGAGAATAAGAGGGAAGAGAAATTTATCTTGTAGTCATTTTAGTCATTTAGTATTTCTTCACACTCTTCTTTTTGAGGCACAATTACACGTTATATGTCCAAGGGTATCCAGACAGCCCTCCTAATTAGTAAGGTGCATCCATTGTTGACACAGGTGTTATTATGCAATTATTATGCAAATACAGCTTAATCTCCATATAAAAGCAATGCAAAATATAATGGGACACTCTGGAGCAGCCACACATAAGCCTAAGGTTACCATGTCCAATGCCAAGCATCAGCTAGAGGGGTATAAAGACCCCCAGCACTGTGGATCAGTGGAACTGTGTTCTCTGGAGTGGTGATTGTGATCCAGAGCTAATCATCCAACATCAGTACCTGACTTCACTAATGCTCTTGTGGCTGCAATTAAATCCTCACGGCAATGTTCCAACATCTAGTGTAAAGTCTTCCCAGAAGAGTGGAGGCTGTTACTACAGCAAAAGCTATTAACACTTTAGATGTCAGAGGACACTTTGGATGATGAACAAACTTTTGGACAGTGTAGCTTTGAAAGGTGAAACAAATCTAAGGGAACTCTGCAGTGCATGTTTTAGACTCCACTCAAAGATTTATAATGGGATTTGGACAGTGGAGTTTATGACCACCAGGAGACAGAGTGCATCTTTCAACAAGCAACTGTGAGCGTTTGGAAGGTAAACTGGGGAAACCCATAACTCCTCCTTGTACTCCCTGCCTGCTGGCTGATAGAGTATTCAACTGAAGCGCTGCTTCATCATTGTGTGTGTATATACTGAGATACGGATGTGCTGAATTCCCACGATTCAAATGAGGACTTCATTTCCATGTGAATGAAATATATTACATCAACATAGTTTTGTCTTTCTGTTTACTTAGTTTTAGCAATATCTGAGTTGATGTAATATATTTTATTCATGTGGAAATGATATACATCTTTTAAACCAAGTAAATTTAATGCATTCAAAAAACATGCAGCAGCTGACACTTCAACACGTTTTGCCTTCTGATCTTGACCTGGCAGCATAAACACACTGAGTTGTAGATAAATTGGACTTTGAAGTTGAATGTGAAGAGCATTTATTTTTCCAATAAAATAGAAAATAAATAGTCTAAAGACTGCTTAGTTTGTCATTTTTTACTCTTTAGATTAATTTACTAATTCATTAAATAGGTTGAATTTTTCAGCCCTATTTGTAAACAAGATGCAGCTAAATTTCAGTTAGAGAGGGCAAGAAAATATTTTTTTTTATTTGTTATCCTGGTTGAGAAACTACAATTATTATCAAATGTCTCACTGTGTTGTGGTGACCCCACCTCTCCACAAATATCCCAGCCTGCACTGCGTGCACGATGCTGCGGAAGCGCGGCTTCTCCTCCGTTCGTCTCAGCATTAGCCCCATCTGCCGCGTGAAAGTGGAGGCCAGCCAGTCCCGAACCTCCGAGGGCACAGAGTCCGACTGGATATCACTGAGCTCATCCTCTGTGTCCACCAACCTCCTGAGAGAGAGAGAGAGAGAGAGAGAGAGAGAGAGAGAGAGAGCGCACACAAAAACTGTCACCAATGTTCTGCACACAAAATCCTGCCATGAAAATTGGTTAAGCACAATTACAACTGTGTCTAACACCAACTGAGCCCGAGCTGAGGCCACGTTCAGCTCTCCATCCTTTCCATCACAGTAATTATGTTAATGCCTTCCTTTTTTTTTTTTTAAGAGACAGTCATTATAAACCATCTTGTAAATTTCTAAACAATTTCACATTTGTAAATTGAATAGCAACTAGAAATAATCAGTAAAAAATGGAATATAAAATATATATAGTGTAGGTACTCTTATTACTCATATTGGCCACCACAAAACTGTAAGTTTGATGATAAATTACTGCTAAAATAATTTCACAAGTCAGTTTGTAAAGTTTCTGCCCTGCTAGATCTGCCTGGGTCAACTGTAGGTCTTATTGTTGTGAAATCCCTCAATATCGGCCTCACTTGGAGTTTTCCGTAACTCATCTCAATCTTTATGCCTACAACAGTTTATTGTATTTACAATTACATTACCTTTATTCTCTGTGGGCATCTATAATACATAACACTAGTTACCATGGCAGCACACTTTTTACCTCAGAGGGAACAAAGCTAACCGCTAAGACGCTTTCACTGAGACACCTGTGGTTTTGTACACGCAGAATTACAACATTGTTAGTGATACTTAAATATTGTTTTCAGATGTAATTTTTCTGCACGAATAAAGTGTAAATGCCCTACTAAGACAGGAGCTTTTGTTGGTTGAAGTGGCTGTAATTGGGGGACGGCTGATGTTGGGGGTAATAATGTTAAATATATCCTGTATTTACAGTTGTATCTTTCAAAATCATGTGTATTTCCTTTCACTCAAAACAGAAAATTCTGTATTGTAAAAACTTCAGCACTCTCCAGTTTCTTTCTTCAGTTCTTACTCAAGACAATACAGACAAGCATCAACTTACTAAAAGTCAACTAGCATGACAACACAAATCCATTATATAAAATATTCAAATGTACAGAATACTATAAACACATTTTCACTTTTCAGATTCTGTACAATTAAACATTCTCTTTTTCTTTTCTTTTTTTTCCATTTTCTCGTTTCTCAGCTTTCTAACTAGCAACTGTTAGCTAACAGTAGCAGGCTAACAGGCTATCATGTAGTTGAACTGCATTCATGTCAAGTTAATTATTAAAACATTAATATTTCTGAGAAACGGTAGCACATGCTGACATAGAGGTCAGTCATCACCAAATTAACACCATGTTACTATAAAAAGTGAAAGCCAAAGACAAAGAATACACCAAGATAGCTAACATTATGCTAGCTTGTAGGCCAATGTTAACACAATTCTAATTTTAGCTCATGTTTCAGGGTATTCGATATTGTAGCTATATGTCTAAAAGTCAATAGAGAACATATTATACAGCTGCAACTTTATCAACAACAATTTGAATTTACTACAGAGATGCAAACGTAGGAGTTCCCTCTCATGATGACATGGTGCAGTTTTATCTTATGAAAAACTTGCATTCAATCAGGAGTGCTCAAACTTTTATCTGGAACTGTACATGATGATGTGTTCTTTTAGCAGTTTCACTAACGACACCGTATTCATGGACAGCAGAATGTAGCGTGCTGCTATTTTTTCCCCACTAAATCATAAACCACTCGAATGTAAAACATCACCAGAACTGACTAGCAATCTCTGCAGTTCTGCATGTGACAGCGTTAGTGTCCTAATCTGAGAGTGACCAAATGACGCCATGGTTACATAATTCCATAAGCTTTTTTTTTTATCTAGTCTTTTTTTTTTTTTATTTAGTCGTCATGACTGCCATGCTCAGGCAAGTGTTACACCTCTCCCTGTTTTCCCTGTTTATTGGATAAATGTGTATTAGAAACAATGGGGGCAGCACCACAGCTAACACATGAACCAAGTGGGGATTTAGCAATTACCTCTACGTGCAGTGAGCTGAGCAAGGAAAGCGTTGGTAGCTAGACACATATGAAAATGTCTATTTAAGATATAAAGAACATGTCCATTCAGAGAGCTGTTCAGACATGTTTGGTATCTGCAGTTTCTTTCTTTAGTTTTGTCCAGAAGATACGAGGCTAATGTAGATAACCGGCAATGTCCATTTTTAAGAAGCAAAATATAATTTTGTGTCAGAAAACAACATAAGCAAGTCCATTTGAGATTACCTAACAACTTCACATGATTTGAGGCCTGATTTGTGTGAGGAATTAGGTGTTCAATTAGCTGCTAACTGATGCCTAACTTTGATTACTTATTAGCTACATTAGCCTTGTAGCTCCAGTGCAAAACACACAAAACAAACCTCATACTCCAAACACCCAGATAGCAAGAGGATAGCGGATCACTGCTGGCCCACTGAAGGCAAAGCTGGCAGCCCACTGGCTTTTTGCTCAGTGTTTTCCAGGCAGCCCACTTATTTTTCTTATTTTTTACAATTTACTTATTTTTCCCTCACTTCTTTCTTTTGTTAGCCTTTATACATTAGTTTAGTAAATCATTTAACAGTAATATCATAAATAAAGAAGGTTATACAGCAGCTCTAACCAATCTAACAGTGTCAGCGACAACATTTTCAACTAAATCATTTTATATTAGGCCTAGTCATTCATTTTTTCCTCTTAGTGTTTTTTTTCCTCTTAGTGGTTTGTAATATTTGTCAAAATAAAAGGCTATGTGAATTTAAAATCTGTTTAAAGAGATAAAAACTAGTTAGAGCTTGTAAGAAGGACAATAATCTAGGGTGGTCCAAGAGTGGCATACATCAGTGGAAACCTTATCCAGCCAGTGCACTAATATATGCTTGCTATCTGGCCATGTCTTGGCTAATAGACTAGATATGAGATAAGAAGGAAAACTGTATAAATTCGATTTTTCGCAGAGCTATTGCTTTAAAAGATCATCTCTAAAAGATGCACAAAGGTGTTATTACAACTACAAATCAGCTTGACTGTGCAGTGTACTGTTGCAGCATTTATATACTATGCAAAAGTCAGAGACCACCCTTCATTTATTTACTTGCCTGTCGAAACAGTCATTGTTGTAAGTTATTTGCTTATTTTATTAGATATTTCTGTGGCGATACATATAAGATAATTAATTTGGACCAAGAAGAGGGAAAGTCAAAGAAAAATAAGAGGAAAAAAACAAGTGTTTCCAAAACTGGAGTTCAAAAAATAATTAAAAGATGTAAAGAAAATGGAACTCCTAACAAAGAGGCTGCTGGTGTTCTCAGAACAATGGATTAAACAGATCTCAACATCACTGAATGTTTTGGGATTATCTGTCCATTTTGGGAGATGCAGAAAGTGCGACCAACTTCTAAGACTTCTTTTGCACTTTACTGTAATTCTATCAAGACAATGTCCAACACTGACTTTTGAAAAGTTGCTTTAAAAACTACAGGAGCTATAGTGAAAAATGCTAGTTGCTTTTTGAAAAAAGATTCCAACTGATTTATAATGGCACCATAATGCTTTTAGGGATGTTGATGTTTCTTCTTATTTCTTCAGATATAGATTTGTAGTCAGGGCCATGCAACCTCTATTAGTGTAAGTGAATGGGTGCTGGTAGAAGTTTTCTTTGTGTGCTGATCTGAGACCAATTTGGCCATTTCTCAGAAACAGGGACAGTCCTGGTCGGGTAATTCATCATCATCTCTCCAGTGTATATGGGCTCCAGTTCAGGCAAGCAAAGAGTAAATATGAGGTGGGACCTGCCACCCAAAAACAGCACATAAATAATGTCCTGATGAATGAAGGCCTGTTTGAGAACACAGAGGACGTGGTTGAGATATCAAACGAATGCAGGCTCTTCCTTTTTGTCAGTTTTCCTAGACCTTGTGCTCAAAGCAGCACAGAACTAAATTTCTAAAGGGTCTTAAAATTACTTTTCAAGAAACAACTTAACGCATCGGTTCAAAACTTCTTCGCATTCCAATATTCCTGCTCATTCAGCTTAACTCCACTGCCAACAACCCTTGAGTCAGAAAGTTATTCATAAATGTAGCAGGCCAATAAATTATGGGATGCAAATTTCACCTTGCTCCTGACAGATGTTTCTTAAATAAAGGGCTTTTCAACAGCTCTCAAAACAGCTGCCACTTAAAAGCTCCCAAATTGCTTAGCGCATTAAGTATCCTTCTTGCTTAGTTTATGCTCCTATCTGAGGGCACCCTGATACTTGACTGTCTTGCAATACGTTGAGGAGCCTGCCCAAAACTAGAACTTTAAAGTGAAACACTTTAGATAATCTAGTTTGTGAAAGCTTGGCTTGATACTTTACCTTGTTTCTTCGATGTAGACGGATTCAAGCACCGTGGCTGCATACTCAAGGTTCTTCTTCAGGTCAACCAGGGACGCCTCTCCCCTCTCGAGCTGTTTCACCAGACACCGCAATCTGAACACAAAATACAGAAATGGAGCTTTGAACACCAACAGGACCAAATGAGATTTATGCCAAAAACCAATCAGCAGCCTGGCCTGCAGCTGTGGTCCCCAAACGTCCTCCTGGTGCTCAATCTTGTTCTTGCTATTCTGCACTTGATCCAAGGTTTGATAAGCTTAATCAGATGTGTAATATTTGAGTTTCTAAAGAGGTTGTGTGCTTCTGCCTGATTGGAATGAAAACATGCAGCCAAAGCGGCACTTAGCGGGTAAGATTGGTGACCCCTGCCCTAGAAGAACCACTTACGGTTCCCTGAAGAGCCCCTCAATTGAGTACGTAGAACAAAATCCAGTATTGTAGGTCTCTGAGTAAAGTCTATCACTAAAGGGGCACTCTGATCAAAAATGAAAACTTTAAACAGTGCTTCATCTGTTGTAAATGTGCCCATCCGCCTCCTATAGTTGTGCCACAATGTCTCTAGAGTGAGACTTTCCAGTTTGAAAACTAGGAAAGCCTCTTCTGATTATGTTGAAGATGTGAGGAACTTTTAAAGGGGGGTTGTTTGAAATGCTTTTCCTGCTAACCGGCTATTGCAGAAGGAAGTCAGATGGCTAAATGATTCTTCTAGGAAGCTACATAACACATCTGTATTTATTAGCCTCTATATCTGTGGATATGCTAGCAGATTTGATTATAATCTAGAATAGGGGTCAGCAACCCAAATGTTAAGAAGAGCCATTTTGTCCTTTCAACAAAAATCAAACCACCTTGCGAGCCACAATATTTTATGTCCGTTTTAACATCTTGGCTGTAAATATGTCTCAGTACATGCTAGTTTACTAGTATAGGCTAAAAAATATAATACATACGCAGTTTTACTTTGCTCTGCTTTAAGCTTTAGCTCAGCTATAGCCAATTTTCTTGCATTTCCAGCAGGAAACTTTTCCACAAAAGTGGAATAGTTTCTTGTAAAATGTCTCTCAGCCTTCGATTTTTTTAACTTCTTTTTGGATTTTCCCTGTTCTTTTTTCCATCTTAAATGGTGCAAGAAGTGCCAGAATGTAACTGTGGCACCATTTAAGGTGGAACAGGAAATTTAAACAAGAAGCTGGCGAACGAGAAGCTGACTTCAGCCTCGCGACTGTTTCTCACTACAGATTAAACGTATCAGCAGCACTCTGTGTGCCATCCTTCAGAGTTAAAGAGTGAATGAACAGATATAGGCTACATTAAGTCCAGCATTTATGACCATTTAGTGTTAAGACTGTGTTAGAACGACCAACAGAGCTTTATTTTACTGTAAAGTTGGATTATTTTATGTTTACCTAAAAATCTAATTCTGCCGTGGAGCCTCAACAGGGCAGTAGAAGAGCTGCATTGCCGACCCCTGACCTAGGGGAATCCCAAGGGCTGTATGATGTATTTGCATAATGCATGTTGGGAATTGTAGTGAGAGAACACTAATGGATGAAAACATTAAAAAGATATGAAATTGAGTTCTGTCAAGCTGATGAGGAATTCAGTGCTGCACTACAGAATATTCCATAACTGGAATACTCCTTTAATGTTCAGATCAGTTAAAGGCAAATATACTCTGCTGTCCTGCTGTGATATATGTAGCTAATCATTACAAACACACTAGCACTGCTCATCAAAAAAAGCTGCACTATAGATGGACTGCAGAGAAACTTGTGCACTGACGTACTTGAGTATCCATGGTGATATTGTTCAGTTCGGTTATCTTTGCTTTCTTATTCTGAGGATGGTATTCGCACATCAGGGGATCACAAACTCACCAGTTGATTACAACTGAATACTCTCTCTCTCTCTCTCTCTCTCTCTCTCTCTCTCTCTCTCGCTCTCTTTTAAACATTTTTTGCGTTCATGTAAACCAGTTGTTATAGACACAAAGTGGGAAGTCTCCAACATGATAATGACCAGCAGTCCAATTTAGGCTATTTCACAGTTTTGCTGTGCATTAAGGGCAGCTGTCCAACAGTAACAATGTTATTTGCTTGTGTCTGAGCAAATTCAAGTGAAACTGAAGTGATTCAAGGCTCAGTGGGTTTAAAGCCAATTAGTTTAGTAGGAAATTTACCATAGCTAAAGGTAAAATATAAGTCATATATATGAACGAAAAAAATCAATGTAACAAGTAAAACACCTTAGGTAAGCACAATAACTTCAGCTAGGTGTAAATGACATGACCTTTTGGTTAATATGCAAATAATACTGTGAACATTTTTCCATGCTGTAACTGAGCTTCCTGAGATTCTGAAAAATAATAGGGTATATGAGCATTTCTAGTCCAGATACACTCAGACCCTATATATGGATTTAATAACTGGGATAAGATGCCTTAACGAACTAAAGGGGAAATTCCACCGATTTTTCAAAATTTGTGCATAATACAATTGTAAAGACAAAGTCCTTCTGAGTTGTTTGCTATGAAATTCTTACTGTTACTGAATCAGAATTTAAAATGGTGGTGATAGGAACCAAACATCTAAACAGTTTGAGAAAAGCTTTTGGCCTAAAATGTGTTTTTTAAACTTATGGTACAGAGGTACATGCCGGGCGTTGCACACTGTCAGAAAGTTCTCCCCATGTTCTCCCCATGTCTGCGTGGGTTTCCTCCCACAGTCCAATGACATGCAGTCAGGCTAGTTAGAGATACTAAATTGTCCCTAGGTGTGAGAGTGTGTGTGAATAGACTGGCAACCTGTAGATCAGTACCTTTTATTCTGAGAGTGTAAGGAAAAGCAGTAACCAATCAAAATTTATGTTTTCACATTTTACCACGGCTTTACCATTATCAATATTGCATATAAAACCTCAAGAAAGCACAAGTAGATTCACTGGTCATTTTGGAGAGTAATAAATTGTCTATATTTGCATTGTAGACACTGTAACCCCCGGTTCCTATCACCACCATTGTAAAGGGTTGGCAAGGTTCCCCTTGTGTACTTTTCAAAAGTGTATTTAATATGAAGCGTACATACTTTCAATGTTTACACTTAAACATACCCTAATACATACTAAATGTATTATTTTGGAACAACTTATGATAACTTAAGTTTATTTGTATTGTGATTAAGCTATAATTGAATATATACACTAAAATGCACTTAAAATGCTATCTGGAGTATGTGCCAATAAGGAGTGGCATCTACCACAACATCTGCCACTAGAAACTGCCACTTCTAATAATAAGTGGCATGAAAGGCAGCAGTTTGCAAAGATCTTCGTATGCTAACAGTAGCGTGTAGCCTAAACATCCATGTACACAGACATTAGGCTACATGCTAGTTGCTTAGTCTAAACATCCGTGTACAGGTAGATAGGCTACATGCAAGTAACTTAGTCTAAACTTCAGGGTACACATACACAGACATAGTCTACCTGCTAGTAACTTAGTCTAAACTTCAATATACACATAGGGTATATGCTTGTAGCTTAGTCTAAACTTTAGTGTACAGGTAGATATGCTACATGCTAGTGGTTTAGTCTAAACTTCAGGGTACACATACACAGAGACAGGCTACACGCTAGTAGCATAGTCTAAACTTCAGTGTACACATAGATAGGCTACATGCTAGCAGCTTAGTCTAAACTTCAGTGTACACATACACAGATATAGTCTACACACTAGTAACTTAGTCTAAACTTTAGTATACACATAGGGTATATGCTTGTAGCTTAGTCTAAACTTCAGTGTACAGGTAGATAGGCTACATGCTAGCTAGTCTACATGTACCTCTCCACCATGAATGGATTTTAAATAGCTATTTTTAGACCACAATCTTCACAAAGCCGTCATAAAACAATACCTCAGGCATCAGGCAGCATATTCATAACCATTTTATGTAATACATTTCTGAGAGGTAGCTTTTAGGGACAATAACTGCTTCAGACATCTGGTTCCTATCTCCACTACTGTCAAAAATTCTGACTCTATGTTTCTCTAGAATGAAGCATTTCACATCAAATCACTCTGAATGACTTTGCTTAAATTTTAATGCTTTAATTATGCAAATTTAACTTAATACACTTTAATACACTTGTCTGTGAGATCTCTAATGAACTTGACACATGTCTGATCTAAAATAGACCACATCACTGATATATGGATCAGTGGGCTAAACTCCAAGCTAACTCTAGGAGTAATCAGTTCTGAGAAACATGCACCATTACTGGCTGAATGCTATTACAGTTAAGATGAAGAGGCAAAGAAAGTTGTTGTCCCAATGGTAAGCTAGTTCATATAGCTAAGGTTTGCTCCCTGTACATACACTGTACAGCAGTTTATATAAACCAAAACTACAGCTTTGAAAGCCAAGTGGATGTACATTTCAAATATTTTGAGACAATCTAATAAACGTGTATTGTGAAAAAATTATCGTGAAAATTATCTCCAAAGGGAGTGAAATAAATGCTATAGGATGCATCACTAAGAATGCATACAGATTCTGGGTAAAATCAAGATAATAGCAGCCTAGACTTACAGATCAGATCACTACATTCAGCATGGTCATGACTAGCAGGAAGCACTTGTGGGCCACCGTGGCTGTCAGAGTTCACCCGGAATACACATTTCTCAGAAGTGCTTATGCGTGCCTAGTGTGTATTTTTCATACGTGTATATGAGAGCGTGCAGGCTTTATGGGGACACTGGCCTGATTGCAGGCCCAGCTGCTGAGGATGAGGACAGAGAGCGGAGGGAGGAGAGAGGGAAGCTTGGCTCCTTTCTGCGCATCTCTGATGCATTTCTGCTCTCGGTGGATTTGAGAGATTTGGTTTATTTTCTCAGGCATGGCAGAAGGGGTTAGATTAGAAATTTAGGTTACGTTTATTTATTTATCTTCCATGTCCCATGTGTCGCTGGCGGGATTCAGTCTTGCTTTGAGTGATCCGTTATGACTGTAGATCATGCATGTCCACATACATACAAACAAACATACACATGTACATCTCTGGAACCCTTTCCTTTGACCCAGTGGTCACATCTCTTAAGGAGCTGTTGGGCCTAGACAGCAGACACGTATGTTTAGCTTGTATAAACCCACAGAGATTACCAAGAGCATACTTAGGTGGAAATCACATGTAGTGGCATGTACGTTTTGGTGACAGTGAAACACTGTATTTAGTGAAACATCTGGTTGTAGCTGGCACATGCCTCCATTTTATTCATGCCATGCTGTGCCGGCTACATTTCAGTGGTATGTGATGCCAGTTTAATATAGCCCTTTCTCCCTGGCTTGGTGTGGCTGAATGTCACAGTTATTGCGACTGTCATGTAGTGTTGTGTATTACCATTAAAGACATCACATGAAATTTTATCTAATCAGTTATGCTATCTGGAATATGTGCCAATACGAAGTGGCATCTACCACAACATCTGCCACTAGAAACTGCCATTTCTAATAATAAATGGCATGAAAGGCAGCAGTTGTCGACTTGTTGTGCCTGACATGGACATTTTGCAATGATATTCGTATGCTAACAGTAGCGTGTAGCCTAAACATCCATGTACACATAGACATTAGGCTACATGCTAGTGGTTTATTCTAAACATCAGCGTACAGGTAGATAGGCTACATGCAAGTACCTTAGTCTACACTTCAGGGTACACATACACAGAGACAGGCTACATGCTAGTAGCATAGTCTAAACTTCAGTGTACACATACACAGATATAGTCTACACACTAGTAACTTAGTCTAAACTTCAGTAAATACATAGGGTATATGCTTATAGCTTAGTCTAAACTTTAGTGTACAGGTAGATAGTGTACATACTACTATGCTATGCTAGCAGCATAGTCTAATCTTCAGGGCACGCATACACAGATATAGTCTACATGCTAGTAACGTAGTCTAAACTTGAGTATACACATAGAGTATATGCTAGTAGCATAGTCTAAACTTTAGTGTACAGGTAGATAGGCTACGTGCTAGTAGCTTAGTCTAAACTTCAGTGTACACACGGATAGGCTACATAAAAGCTTAGTCTGAACTTCGGTGTACATGTAGATAGGCTACATGCTAGTAGCTTAGTTGAAACTTCAGTGTACGCTACATGCTAGTAGTAATAATGCAAATATGGCCAATTTATTTACTTAAACCACAGTAAACATACATGTGTCTTCTGAGTTTTATATGTAATGTTGATAATGAAAAAAAAAAATATATATATATATATATACACATAAATATTTTGTTTTTGTCTTGCAACACCCTGCTTGTAACTCTTCACCATGAATGGATTTTAAATAGCTATTTTTTAGACCAAAACATTCACAAAGCTGTCATGAAACAATACCTCAGGCATCAGGCAGCATATTCATAACCATTTTATGTAATACATTTCTGAGAGGTAGCTTTAAATGCTTCAGACATTTGGTTCCTATCTCCACTACTGTCAAAAAGTTTCTCTAGAATGAAGCATTTCACATCAAATCACTCTGAATGACTTTGGTTCAATTTTAATGCTTTAATTATGCAAAATTTAATTTAATACACTTTAATACACTTGTCTGTGAGATCTCTAATGAACTTGACACGTCTGATCTAAAATAGACCACATCACTGATATATGGATCAGTGGGCTAAACTCCAAGCTAACTCTAGGAGTAATCAGTTCTGAGAAACATGCACCATTACTGGCTGAATGCTATTACAGTTAAGATGAAGAGGCAAAGAAAGTTGTTTGAAACATTCAAAACAAGAAGACAAAAGATCACTTAAGGTTATGTGATGAGAGGATAATCTGTTCAGTCAAGATTAGCTTCAATACTGTTAACGTTTTCTGGCTGGGCTTTACCAGATAAATAGTGAAACTGTGGTGTGACTTAGCTAACATTAGCTGGTGTTAACATATGTTACTGGCTGCTGTACAGAACCCAAGTTTGCTGTCCCAATGGTACGCTAGTTCATACAGCTGAGGTTTGCTCCCTGTACATTTGCTTCTGATAAGTAATCTGTCTCACACTCTCCACTTCAGGAGGGAAGTGCTGCAGCTGATTTATCATTTAGAGCAGCCTGAAGACCAAAACGGACTCCAGCCGCCACAGCACTGTCCCTGATGTGCCAGGCTGAGTGTAATCAATGCCTGGGGTCAATGCAATCTCTGGGGGCTGGGGGGGGAGGCAGGGGATGTTGGAGCTTAACACTTCCCACACGACGCTCCGAGCTGCTTACAGAGAACTCCTTCCTGTTCAGAATACCACCTGATCCCAAACATCTCATACACTGACAGAAAACATGTTAGGCCTGAGGCAGTAATGTGTTAAAGTCGTCAGGCTTAAAATGCTGATCTACATTCAGTTTTCATCATTGAACTGTCACAACACCAGTGGCCCAACAATTTCTATCAAATAAAATGGCAAAACAAATAAATAAAATGTCTGTATTTGGAACTGTCAGGATATTCTTTCTCCATGGTACCTGGGTAGATTCAGCCAAACGAGCTCTTCCATAAAGAACTTTAGGAGCTGAACTGAAAGTCTAATGTGTCAGATTACTTAATATAAATAACAAAATTAGAACCTAACAGTGGAATCAACCCATTCTGGGAGAAAAACCATCATTCTAGGAGGTTCTAGATACATCACAGACTGCTAGTATGAGTGGTAGCCTGACCAATGCTTTTCAGAGGCATTATAAAGGAGGAGACAACACTGGTTGGAAATGCACGAGGAAGCTCGTAACGCCAACGTGTTGCCTGTGTATGGGGAAAGTCCTGTGCTGTGTTCACATGTTCGCGTTGAAAAAAAAAATAAACATCCTGTTTATTCCACGGCTGCAGTTGATGGCAAATGTCAGGGAAAACTGTATCTTTATCAGAGTGCTCTGCTGACTGCTGCAGTCAGTGGACCGTTGTTGCGTGTGGCAGCAGAATTTTCCATTGTGGCTCTTTTGAAAACAACGGAATCTCTGGTTTGCTTTTGTCTGTCGACCACAAACATATGAACACAGCATTACCTTTCAATAAAAAGAGCCAGTTGGCTTACTGGGAAAGCCACGAGTGGAAAAAGCCCACTTGTTGGGGAGACCTCTGCTAGAGGAATAGCCACAAAAAGCTGAAAAAACATGTTCATATAGATGTTTTTCCTTGTTCTTTTACTGTATTTTTTTATTGCCCAAACTGAGAGCCCAGCACTAGTAGTTGTAGTTATCCACTGTGTGATTCACAGGTCACATGCCATATACCCACTGGAAAAACCACCCACTTTAAAGGCACAATGCATAATATGCAATACACCCACATAGCAATGCACAACAATATGTAAGTGATTCATGTTACTATTGTTTTATGTGCAATTTTGACACAAGGAAGACAAGTAATGAATTAAAGCTGGAACTCAATATTGGGTGAATTAGTATGTTCTACAAATGTGAATCAAACAGGCATTATGATGATTATTACTGCTAGAAACATTCATCCTGAATAAAAGCAGGTATTGTCACTGCCAAGCTGGTTCCTGATGGCAGAAAAAGATACAAATTACATCTGTTCTTTTCTTATTTAGTATCATCACGCTTATTGTATGTAAACTCTGCAAACAATGTAGTAATACTCTCATTTTAGTGTTAAGTTTGGAGCGGAAACAAAAAAATTATCCAATCAGGATTTTTTTTCTCTTGGTATCTAGGTAGATACAGCTAAGCAAGATTTCCCCTTGATTAAACCTTCATGAGCTGAACTGAAGGCCTTATACATATATTAAGTACCAACCTAGTTAGGAAGTGAGCAAGAAATCAACCAATCACCAATTTCTTGAGGGAAAAAAACTTTCTGGAAGTCCTAGATGCACTACTGTCTGCCAATACGAGCCATAGTCTAACCAGGTGTCAGTTAATTGTTATAAATGAAAAACATTTGGCAGAGCTCTTCACTGAAAGAGTCACTGTAAAATGTCAAAATGTTTGTGTGCACCACCGTTAGCTTGACATACTGTTAGGAATACCATAAATGCGCTAGCAGAAATTAGCATGGAAGAGGTGTTTCAATATAGTTAGAAATTGTATTCAGAGAATTTCACTTCTGTCAGTGTGTTGCTAGTCATACATAAAGTCTTGCTTTTGTTATTGCTGGCAATATCTGCAATATATCGCTGTCGTAACAAAATGACAACTTTACAGAGGAAGGAGAAAACCTACTGCAGTTTTAATGTAAGGCAATGAAACCAGTGTAAGTCAGTTTGGGCCATTACCTTTAGTCAATTAATCATTAAATTTACAAACAATGTAAAGGGCAATAGGTATTTTCGAATTATGTCAAAAATTGAAAAACGACAAAAATGGACATACAAAGTTTTGTTTTTGACAGCAGCGACATAAGAATTCATTGAAAATTTGGTAAAAGCACTGAAAAAAAACACATTCAGAATTATGTTTGATTATATCACAACAAGTCCTAGTATGACTACCATTTCAGACAAGACTCTCCACTGGGACAAGGGTGGAAGACCACTAGACCACTAATCTCACCTTGAGATGTCTGATACTGTTTATACTGGGTCCCAAAGTCTCTTTCATAGAGAGTGTACTTTTGATCTCATAAAAGGAGCAATCTGTTCATGGGAATCTATTTATTCATAACTTCAGGCAGCTTTCATATCTGCACTGAAAGTTATTTGGAACTGTTATTTATTTAGTAATAAAGAGGGTCTCCCTTAATGCATTCAAGTCACAAATAATAGACTACGGTGGATATACCTACTGTATCTGCTGTCAACAGATCCACCTGACTTAGATTCAAACACTACAAGCCTGCCATTCTATACCATTATGGATGCAGTATTATAATAGTGTCCATCAGAAGCTCACTATAAAGTGACAGCTGAATTGGATCCTTTATGTAGTCCACACAAAGCTCGTTTGTGGTGGGAGGGAGAGCTGACAGATGTGTCAAGACATGCGTGGGCGAAACATGAAGTTTTGTGCCCAGAGACTGGTTAAATGCAGCCCACCCATATTTAACTCTGACAGTCGGTACGAAACCTCACCAAGAGAATCTACAGCATACGTACTATTTCTCCAGAGGGGATACCCAGTGCAATGTAAGGTTTCCACCATCACTCAGAAGCTAGAGTAAGTGAAGAGCAGAGGTTAGTTTGGCCTTAAACTGTTTTTTCTGCAATGAAATACTCTAAAAGTAGCTACACTCTTAAAAATAAAGCTGCCAAACTGGTTCTTTGAAGCAATGCCATAGAAGAACCACCTTTTCTCCCTAAATAACCATTCACAGGATGGTTCTTAAAAGAAATACTTCAGCATTTTTCTGCTTAATCTCATCTGTAGAGTGCAGCAGATACAGTTACAGAAGACAGTATTTTAGACACGTTCCCCTACACTCCTGTTCACAGAAGCCAAAAAATGCAAATTTTGTCTGTTTTGGAAGTCCCTCAGTTGAACCATGCATTTTTTTTTCCTTCCATAATGTTGATGCAATATATTTTGATGGAAATGATTTACAAAACCAGAAGCAGGCTGGATTTTAGTCTTTGCAGGTGAGCAAGCAAGTCAACATTTTTTTTTTCAATTTTTATGACAGTATAACATTTTTTTAGTATCAAAAATCTTTCCATTTTATCTCATCGTCTTGGCGGAGAAATGTTAATTGTTTTCAGAGCTCTCACTCCTCCCCTTTTAGCCCTCATTGCTCACTAGCAGCTCAATACAACAATTCACACAGACAGCCAACAGTGTCCTAGTTAAGCCATTAGGGAACCTGCAGAAAGAAGCTACACAAACATCCATTTGAAAAGTTCTTTACAGAACCACATGTAGTTCTTCTATAGCATCACTCTAAAGAATTCTTTTGGCACCTATTTTGTGTACTGAAAAACTTTTCAAGTAAAATGTTTCAAGTAAAAAACTGCTCAAGTAAGGAGTTCCCCATGAAACGGCAGCAAAACGTCTTAGTATGTCCAGCATCATACATCAGCGTAGAAATGCAAGTTTGTCAGGAGATATTTGTAACTGTAAAGTGAGAGGCATGAGCACCTGCAAAGCAGTCCAGAAGCAGAAACAACAGAACAGAATGAAAGTAAACCTAAAAGGAATTAACAACTAAATGGAAATTGAGGAAAATTGGGTTCATTTCCTCAGAAATGTATTTGAATATAAGTAAAAGTATTAGCATTTTTATTAGCATTACAAGTTCATCTGAATTTAACAGAAGTTCAAGCATCCCACTCAATGGATGTAGCTTCTACCCACCACTGATGAGGTGGATTAGTCATTTTGCAATATGCTAAAAGGTCACAGTTAGTATTTAGCCTGCTATGTGAAAATAAATTTACTGCTAGCTCTTAACAGCGCTGCACACCCCACAAATGAGAACTTTTACAAATGACACAGACGTGTCTACGTTTCCATTAAGTTCAGTGCTCTCAACCATTTCCATTTGAGTGCTTTGGGTGCCATGTGATAGCCTAAATCAAACACTCCCCGTCTGCTTCATCTGTGACTGAGTAGGCCTACTAAAACATTCACTCTCTGCTAAGCTCATTTAACGAACACAACTGCAAAATCAATCAAACTAATTGCTGTGTTTTTTTCAGTCATAATTGTGTGGCCCTGTGGTTGGGATGATGAAACGGTGTTGTTTTGTCCCCAGTGTGTGAGATTTCCCTTAATTCCCCAGCAGAACCTGCTCTTTCGAAATGCCACGTAAATTAGCGTTCTCATCTCACACGGAGTGACTTAATTCTACTGACTTTTCTCTCATCAGTACCCTGGTGTTAAATGTAAAAGGTAGGCAGTACAAGTGTAACTGTAACCAACAGAGAGTGGAAATCCCAGCTTCTAACAAAAAATGCTTCCCGTTTCTTCTAAACTGGACGGCTAAGTAAATAGCATCTAGGCTAACATGTTCCTCAAGGTTAATAGTCCATGTTTGATAAACGACATGGAGGTCACTGGTGTAAATGTCTTTGCTATTTACAAAGCACATGAGCTTTTATGGCTGAGCTATTTACCTAAAATATTCGGAATAAAACGTGAGAGCCGAACACAGAAAAAATAGCATAGCACACCCAACGTGCAGGGAGGAAGTTGGAGAGCCATACATTCAGTCTCAAATGTTAAGGCCCCTGTCAACATGGTTTCAAATGTTTACATTTTTGTTGTAATACTAGATATGTGTTCAGAAAAGGCTGTTATATTTAAGTAATATATGGAAATTAACACAATTTAATTGTAGATAAATGCTTCAAAAATACTGAGTGGCTGCTCTTAACAGAATGCAAAATGATTTGAATGAATTTTAATGAATTAACGGCAGTGGCAGGCGCCAGTTGGTGCGGTTCAGCACTACACGTTTGAGCCTCCCCTATAGAAAATTAGATCTCTTCTCACCCTCTCTCTGAATGGTCAGTAAAAATTGCAAATGGAGAACAAGTTGTCTAATGGTCATTTTAGAAATCACATTTTGCAGATAATCTTGGAGAACTGACGTGTCCATATGATGTCTAATATTTGAATCCCCAGCAGCACTAACGTTATATCTGTAACATATAGCTAGGAAGGAAACCGCTGGACTGTGCTTCTAAAATGGAGGTCACACAAGTTCCTGAGTTTGTGGACAGTTTGTGGAAATTTCTCATTGTGTGCTACGCATGTACAAGTAGGCAAAACCTCTAGGAAATTTTGGGAAGCATTGATGTTAGGGGGTAGCTAACGTGTTAGCTTTGTGTTAGCTACTGCGCTCTCGTAAATGAAGTTAACTGCTTATACTAGCATCCTGCAACAGTAGGCGAATGCAAGTAAGAAGTAGCATCTAGCTACAATGCAAATAACAGTGTAATAATCCTTCATAACAAGCCCCATTAACAAATTTAGAAAAGCTTAAATAAGCTGCCTGCTGGGAGTTTTGGCAGGAGGGGAGCAGTCACTTTACATGAGGGAGAGGAAGGTGAGGAGCTGACATATACATATTGCTAACTCTTATTCCCTTGCTAGAAAAGCCAGCATAGACCAGCATTTGTTGTGTTTTGGATGCTGGTGTGCTGGTCAGCAGTAACGGAAGTTATTAGGCTGTTCACCAGCAAAACCAGCATATGTTGTGTGTCCGATGCTGGTATGCTGGTCAACAATCACGACCATGCTGTGTGACAAACTAAACCAGCATTGGCCAGCATCGAATTCAGCATGGAATTCATTTTTTCAGCAGGGACTTGGCAGGTTTGATATCCCATCCAGTCCAAATCAAACTGAAAAAAACAGCTGGTTTTAAAAATCTGTAAACAGAAAAGTCCAATGTCGTTCTTCCTCTGCGAGTTCATTGTAAAAACATTAGAAAAGCTACAGATAATAGACATAAATCATGAAAATGAGTGGACAGAGGCCTTTAAGATAGGCTGTAAGAGTGTGCTTATAACCATTAGAGAGCAGAAACTCTAGCCTCTGGCAAAAAATCCCTCCAGTTTCTGCTAAACTGAATGAGTAAGTAAATAGCATCTGGGCTAAAGGGTTCATCACAAGGCTAACAGCCCACATTTGATTTACACTGCTATGGTGCCATTCACACAACACACTAGCTTTTATGGCTGAGCTATTTACCTAAAGTGTCCTGAATAAAATGCATCTTAAAAAGGTAAAGGCGAGGGAGCACAGAGAAATTAGCTTCGCACAGCGCTCAGCTAACGGTGTGCATGGACCAAGTTAGAGAGCCATAAATTCAGCTTCACAATGCAAGGCCACTTTTCATATTAGACACCTCATAGGATATTTATGCGGCAGTGCTTGTCGGGTCGGAGAGTGTTTCTCGGCTAATGAAACTGCCTGAATTTGTGTCAGAATGAAGGAGCGGGAAGAGGAAAGGGAAAGATTAAAGAAGTTATGGTGGAGTTCGCAATTAGAAAGCCTGAAAGCTTGATGGGAATGTCCATGATGTAAATGGTCCAGTAGGGTGAGGGTGTGGGTGTCCTGCCCTAATCCTTGGCCTAAAGCCCAAAGTATACTGACTCAATATTCCCCAACAAACACCAAAACACAATACGAATGAGGGGGAACATTCTAGAACTGTATGAATATTCTAGAACAATATGAACAGGGAGACCAGTCTACAGCAGTGTGAATGGGGGGGGGGTGTTCTAGAAGAGTGTGAATGGAGGAGAACATTCTAGAACAGTGCAAAAAGTGTGTGAAAGAGGCAAACATTTTACAACAGTGTGAATGGACAAGAACATTTCAGAACAGTGTGAACTGACAAGAACATTTTAGAACAATGTAAATGGGGAGAAAAGTGCATGTAAGCAAGGGAGCACATTCTAGAGCAGTTTGAATGGAGGAGAACATACTGGAAAATGTAAATAGGGAGAACATTCTACAACAGGCTGAATGGCACCAAATATTTGAGAACAGTGTGAATGGGGAGAACAGTCCAGAACAGTGTATATAGGGAGAACATGCTACATCAATGTGAATAGAGGAGGACATTCCTGAACAATCTGAAGGTGTGAATGGTGCAGGATTCTAGAACCGAATGGGGAACAGACATTCTAGAACAGTGAAAATTGTGTAAGAAAACATTCTACAACCATATAAATGGTGAGAGACTAATAGAACAAAGTAAATGGGGAAAACATTCTGAAAGAGTGTGAACAGAAGGAAAGTTCTAGAACCATGTGAATGGGGAATAACGTTCCAGAAAGGCGTAAAAAGTGTGAATGGGGGCACATTCCAGAACTATGTGAAGGGGGGGAGAACATTCCAGAACATTGGTCTCTCTCTCAATGTTCACATTCTACAACAGTGTGAACAGGGAAGAACATTTTAGAACAGTGTGAACAGGGAAGAACATTCCTAAACAATGAGTGCGTTCACATGTACTTAATCCGATCATAATCGGATTTCTGCAGTTATCTGATTTTTCAAATGATCATGTAAACAGCATACTCTGATTACTTAGATTGGAGCAAGGACTAGAAATCCAATTAATAATTGATAAAGAGAGCTGGATTGTAGCTCAGTGATCAGATTTTTCAGTGCATGTAAACTCTTACTCGGATTTCTTTCGGATTTCTCAGTCTGTGCATGCACGAGAACAGACCGCGGTACCACAAATAAGCAAGTAGCGTTGCCGCGAGATGGCAGCAAAACACCTTTGGAGTGGTGCTCTAAAAACCGACTACATGCTTGACGAAATCAAGATTTAAATATTCTTTATCTTCTAGATGATGTATGTTCATATTTTTCTTTATATATTTTCACATCGCGCAACGTCAAAAAAAAGCTGCGGCATGAAGTTTTTTCGTTACGTTTACATCACGTCTTCTTCTGTGAGTTTATTGGCTGGTTGCAAAGCAGAAATCCAATTACTGTCTGATTCATATAGACCTGGAGTTTTCCAATTATCTGATTTCTCAAATGCATGTACACGAGTTGATCAGATTACTGACAAAATCTGATTTTCTGCAGTTATCAGATTTTTAAGTGCATGTAAACACACTCATGTGAACGGGGAGAAAAATCCAGAATAGGACAAATCAGAATTATGTCACCACAACAACGCTAGTAGTGCTGCACTGATACAACAGGACTGTGTACCAAATGAGATACTGATTTGAGAGGTATTTAACCAAGTCTTTGGAGAAAACTGAACATTTTCAGTGATCTTATGTGTATCTCTACATTTGGTTATTAAACACTGGCAAACAATAATTTCCTAATGTCATCGTTGCTGATATTGGCAAACCTGTGTGCTACTAAAGCCGTACTGGAGCCATTAAGTTCTATTTTAAACTTTAATCTTCCTTCGCTGATAATTTCTGAATTAATTGAACTGTGTGTGGTTAATGTTTTGTCATTTAATCATGAGAATCTACCAGTCATTCATTTTCAGTGCAGTGTTTAATAAAAAACATAACTTTATAAGTAGCCTTTTATTTTATTTACTATGAAAATGCTAATAGCAAGAAAATTCAAATTTCAAAACAAGACAAGGTGCCCCTAAATATTGATGGGCAGTGTAGGTGGGACGTGCATGTGTGTGTTTCAGAGGCTAAGACCGTCACAGACAATACACAATTCCAGTTTGCAGACAATGTGATTTGATTGGAACAAAAATCCATCGTTAAACCTGCTTGGAGCTTCTCCTAATCCCCGCAGCCCATTTTGCCAGTTCCTAGAACCTGTTTCTATTGCATGGAAAAGCAGTAATGCCTAAACAATCCTGGGGCTCATTACTGTTCCTCCGCTGTGGCTGGCTAAACAACATCAACCTGGGGCCAGAGCACCAATAACCCCTGCAAAGATTACAAAACACACTCTGCTTTGAAACAGCTTCTTCTGCAGGCCTTGATTGGATGAGTTTCTGTGCTCTTGTCTGTGCATATTTGTGATCTACATGCTCAATTAAGTATTATATATCTATATTGTGCATTTACATTTACATTTACAGCATTTAGCAGACACTCTTATCCAGAGCGACTTTCAAAAAGTGCTTTGTCTATCCAGAGAAAGTATCTTTGCTAGTTACCAATAGGTTAGAGAGAAAGCCAGTCCTGAGCTCAGATACTGCTAGAATCAGAAAGTCATTATTGACACCTACAGAAAAAGGAACAGAGTTAAACACAGTGCAGTGCAATACAATACAATCAATACTTAATTCAGTGCTCATTTAAGTGCTGTATAAAGAGATGTGTCTTCAGTCTGCGTTTGAAGACAGCGAGAGACTGTCTTCAAACGCAGCGGAGTTCGTTCCACCACCTGGGTGCCAGCACAGAGAACAGTCTTGATGCTTGCCTTCCGCGCGCCTTGAAGGATGGCGGGTCAAGTCGAGCTGTGCTTGAAGCTCAAAGGGCTCGTGGTACCGTTCAAGATTTCACCATTGCCATCAAGTAGGAAGGGGCTGGTCCATTTTTGGCTTTGTAAGCAAGCATAAGGGTTTTAAATCTGATGCGTGCAGCTACAGGAAGCCAGTGAAGGGAGCGCAGCATTTAAAGGTATAGCTCAGATAAAAATCAAATTGACAGAATTTTTCTCCCTTACCACAAATGTAAATGATTATTCAAGCCAAGTTTGCTTCTGTAGTTTTGCACTAGAGCTACAAGGCTAATGTAGCTAAAAAGGAATTGGAGCTTATATCAGAGACTTATATCAGAGACTTTATCATTGTTTGAAATATGAATGGGACGGTTGTATTATGGGAAGAGCTGCCCTTCAATTAAAAGAGCCAATCACGTTGCTGCTAATAGGCGTACGTGGGAAAAAGCCCCTGTTATTGTGGAGTTATGTGCATGTGTATTAGCCAGAACAGCATTATCTAAGCCAAACACCACCAACTACAGGGCTGTGCAAAAGTAAGAGACTATACATATTTAATTTCCAGTGAAAATGGCTGTTAAATACAAGTTTTTACTGTTCAGGAAATCTTTCTGAGGAGATTAGATAAAAGATATGAGAAGTTTCCACAACTGGTCTTCAAAAAAGTTACAGAGAAAATGGGACTCCTACCAACCATGCAAGACCTGGTAGACCACCAAAACTGTCACCAGCACATAAACAGCACTTAAAGCTTTCATCTTTGAGAGATCAGGAAATCAAGCTCCACTCTTGCTTCAAATCTGAGAAAATCCACAGGTGTTTCTGTCCATCCTTCCACTGTGAGAAGACAACTCAACACTAGTTGATGTGTGAAGATGTGTAGCTGTCAAGAAGCCTTTACTGACAAAATAAACAAAAATGAAGAACATTTACAAACCAAACAAAGGAACTGCTGGTGTTATCAGAACAGCACACTGACCACCCCAGGGTCCAAACCTCAACATAATTGGTTTGGGATTACTTAGATAGTGAGAAGCAGAAAATGAAACTAACTTCTAAGACTGAATATTGGAGTTATGGAAAAATATCCCTGCAGGTGTCTGAAAAACTGAAAGCAGGCATACTAAAAAACCTGTAATAAAGGCAAACTGTGCCCACAAAACACTAAAATATGCAAGGTTTATTTAGTTGCTGAAGCTTCTGTGTAATTTTCTGTTAACTATATAATGACCAGCCACTTTACTGAGTACACCTTCTTGTATCTACCCTCTTTGTCCACTTCTACTATATAGGTGCACTTTGTAGTTCAACAATTACTGACTGTAGTCCATCTGTTTCTCTGCATACTTTGTTAGCCCCCTTTTACCATGTTCTTCAGTGGTCAGGATCCCCACTGCAGTGACACTGAACTTGCCTTCATCTTCAACTGCCTTCTCGCTAAGCTAACATCAGTCTCTGGTGCTAACAAGGATATGAATTAAAAGTAGTTAAAGCTAACAGCTCCACACACAAAACACAGCTTTACCAGCTTAGTCTTTTTTCCTCTAAGCTTACATCAGTAAGATGGAATGAACTCGTGTGGTTGTACGTAAAACTGTTTAGGCCAGGGGTGTCCAGTCTCATCCGAAAAGAGCCAGTGTGGCTGCAGGTATTCATTGCAACAAAGGAGGAGCTCACATGATCAGTTGTTTAAAGACTCAGACTCATCGATTAAATGAGTGAAATCAGATGTGCTCTTTTTTGTTTGGGATGAAAACCTGCAGCCACACCGGCCCTTTGCGGATAAGATTGGACACCCCTGGTTTATGTCTTCTCCTTAAGCACTGCAAGCTTCTAGTGCTAACATCTAGTGGTGCGGCTGCCGGAACACACTTTATGTTTGACCCTGGCACCGTTGCCATGGGATGTGAAGGCTGAGGCAACGAGGGAGAAGCAACAAGTTCTCTCTCTCGGCTCAGGTGCTCATGCTACTCTTAGTGAGAGCCAGCTGATGCTGCTTTGGCATTGGCAGCGCGGGCTCCTGCTGCTTCCCACAGCTCTCATTGTCTGTTGGGGGTTAAAGTACTGGCCTTATGCTGCTTCTCTTGTCAGCATCCAGCACATACTTTCATTAGCATATCTTAGTATATGTGACCGTTATAGGTTCAAGCTCATTTGTGACGTACAAAACTAAGTGCTACGTAGCTCCCCTTCAAATGTACTGATAAAATCTGTGTTTTCAACGAAAAATGTGAACTCTGTGCTATAGTAACATATATAATACAAATATCAGCCTCTATAGCTATAATAAGCCATCCAAAAAGAGGGAGCACATTTCTGAGTGCAAGAGGTCTTTAAAAACAGTCCGAATAGGGTTTAGTATCATTCAGAATATATCAGTACCAAGAGCGATACTTTGATTTTGGTACCGATTCCTACATGTTACTTTTTTAGATACTTTCTGTAACAGTACAAACTGAAAGTGGGTATAGCTTTCGTTGCATCTGCCTTACGTTATACACATTTATTCTTAATCTTGAAGGCTGCTCTTTGTAAGAATTTTATCAGGGCAATGTACCTCCTACCCCTTTGCAGCAAAAAGAGCAAAGAGTGCCAAGATATCCTTGGCCTTACATCCATCCATCCATCCATCATCTAAACCGCTTATCCTTCTGGGTCGCGGTGGGGTGCTGGAGCCTATCCCAGCTGTCCTTGGCCTTACAAGTGTTCAATAATTTATAAAGTACCTATAATTCTCTCGTTACATTTTTTGTCCCTTCTGTGCTACTGCCATAACGTTCCAGCAAAGAACTCCCTGCCCATTACGCTCCATTAAGGTTTGGACAGTTTCCAGGTCCTTCCCCATCACCTAGCGACTAAACCCCATCCTCCCAACAATAATGACATCATGTGCATTACACTCTGCTGTCCCGGAGGCATTCCTACCCCCCGTCACACAGCATAATAATCCACCAAACACCAGCTACTTGGCCACTGGCTACCTGCAGGAAACGGAGTGTTTCCTGTCTGAAGTCTCTTTTCCTTTGATGGACTAGCAGCCCTCAGCATCAGCGGCTTCGGAACAAAGAGAAATTGACTTTGAAAGGCATTCAGCCTCCGAAAATATGCAGGCGTGTGAGGTGGGGATGGTATTGCATGGAACTGCAATCAGCAGGCAAACAGCAGCAAGGTTCTGCAATACTTCTTCTACTCTCACTTATTCTCTTTTTCTCTGTATTTATATCATTTACCAGGTTTTCACTGACTTTGTGAACATTTTGTAGGCGATGAAAGGAACATGCTTTTATAGAACATTTGCTGTTTTTCTCTACCCACAAATTAATGTATAGTAACAATAATGCTTTATGTAATTACATAATTTCCTGCACAATTTCAGCAAATCACAGCCAATTACTCACATGATGCAAGTAACCGACCTTAGAGCGATCACACACCGGACACGTCGCACTGCATCCGAAAATACATTGGTTCCATTGGTTCACACACTGTTGTCCAAATTTCGGATTAACATGTCACCAATTAGCGACGTCCAACACTGCTCAGTTTCTCTGAGCCCCTTAGCATACCACTCAGCATTGTGCCATAACTGCATTACATTAAACTCAGAACGTGACCATAAAAAACATGGTAGATGAAAGAGAAAGAATGCTGTCTTTATGAGAAACAGACAAATGCTAATCAGCTAGTGCCTAGACATGTAGGGCCCATTTAAACTCTTTTTTTTTAACTTCCCCTCACCCACTTTGACTCACCATTTGGATGTGCATCACATCCAAGTTATGGTACATGTCCACTTGCACTTTTTCTCACCACAATCTGCTACAATGGATCTCTCTGCTCCTGGTGGCCATTTCTATGTCATTATGAAAATTAAGGAATTGTAATGAATTATAATGTTTGGGGAAGTAAACAATCTTATATGCTGGTTGCTGTTACACAGAGATTTACAATGAGACTAAAACATAGACCTATGGTTTTTATGCTTATATACTTTTCAGAAATTATCAGTCGTATAAACAAGGTAGAAAATTAGCTCGCTCAATCTCACTAACAAGCTAGCTGTCTTAAAAAGTAGCCTACGAGCTCTGTATGATTAAAATTTCGCCATTGATGTAGACTACCCTGCATTAAACCCTGCTAAATATTCTAACGTGGCACAGTAAGTTGGCATGCCCGTAATCAGGCTGCCTGATTATGGGCATGCCAGCTTACTGTGCCACTTTACAACAATTTGATTTGGTGGAGAAATTCACTTCCCATTTGCATAAAGCTTGGCTAGAATGAGACTGAGCAGAGTGAGTAGAGACAGCATTAGCAGTTGTTTTATCTGTGATTTGTGTAGATCTGTGCAGAGGGGAACCTTCAGGGCCTTCATTTTTGGGAGAAAAAATACATTTGTGTAATTCTTAGTTAATTTTCATTTAATAGAAAGCCAAGCGAGCTCTCCCACTTGTTAGGCCCTCATGCCTTACACGATACATCAAAGGGGAATTACTCCAATTTTTCTAAATTTCCACAAAATTAAATCTTTGAGTTGTAAAAAAAGTCATTCAGAGTGGTTTAATGAGAACCGCTTTGTTCTAGAGAAACTTACCGAGCCAGATTTGCTCACAGGGGTGGTGAAAACGAACCAGACGTCTGAAGAGTTTAATACTTCTTAAAGCTCCCTCACAGAAAGTTATTACTTGAAATTGTTATTAATGTGGTGCCTAATGCCTTTTTAATGATAATTTTGATAATTCTTTGAATATTTTTAAAGATCGGTTCAGGGTGAAGAGGCACATGCAGGGTGTTGTAAGGTAGTATACCCCCCAAAAAATATTTTTTCAGATCATGCCTGGTCCCTATCACCACCACTGTGAACAACTGTCACTCGGTTTCTCTAGAACAGAGTATTTCCAATCAAACTATTCTCAATGATTTTGTTGACATCTTAACCATTTAAAATTTTTGGAAAATTGGTGGAATTTCCCGATAACTACCAACATACTAATTAGGAACTGACCATGGAAACAATCAATCATGATTTGATTTAGGTGGGATCAATTACAAGGGGGAAAATGGCCTTGAGCAAGTTCTAGATATGCCACTGACTGCAAATACTAGTGGAAGCCTCACCAATGGTTTTCACTCAGTTGTTAGAAATGAAAAATATCGAAGCTTTACTAAAAGGTCACTGTAAAACAGCAACATACAAAGTAGAATATATGTTCATATCTTTCATAAGCTTCAAAGAAAACATGGAATATCACTTACAATATATACATTTTCACATTTAATCTAGAACGTTTAGGTAAAAAAAAACATTTATGTGGATTGCTGTTAGCTTAGAACATATTAATAGAAATCCCATAAAGACGCTAATAGAAATTATTGATTTATTATAGAGGTTTTTTCTACTATTTTTTGATGTGTGTGGCCTGAACTGAAGACCTAGTTCTAATAACTCACGATCTGCCACAGGAGCTATGTTGTCATCTCTCTGGTGAACTATTCAAACAACTGAAATGAAAATAGATGACTTGGCATAGGATTTTGCATTATGTCACTAGTCATATCATGTAGATGAAGTTTCAGCATCCCTGCCTTGGACTGAAGCTTGCCTGCTGTCTTTATCCTCTGTCTTGTCTTTTTTTCTGTTTTTGTCTCTATTCTTCCCCCGATTGCCTCATGTCACTAATTAGTAAGTGTTGTCAGAGCTGGATGGGAAATCAATTAATGACATATGAAATAAAGTGGTGCTGGAGCAGGCGGAGGGAGGGGACATGGTGAAATGTCAGCGTGTTGTTTTGCCACGTAATTAGGGAGTTAATGAAAGCTCTAATGAACATGACACTGTCCTTCTCGGGGCTGCTGTGCCGGCTCCAGGAGCTATGGCTGATCGAACAGGGGAGGCATGAGGAGTCACAGCATGGCACCTATTAATGCCTCGCTCCACGATTTCAGCTTATGAAAAATGCAGTGCGAGCTTGATGCAGATTGGATGCTTAATATTAATGCCACGGCTGTCTGGCAATCCTTCATGTCAGTGTGAGCAAACTTCAATCAAGTGTGTCGCTGCTGCTGATAGTAATTAGAAGTAGCTGCCATTGTTTTATACTGGGACAGGCTGACTTTCAAATATCTAAGCTGATTCTGAATTGCGAGCTTTCTAAGTGATGAGAATTAGTTTAATTTTCCAAATGAGATTAGCTTTTGGCTTAGGCGATGTCAAATCTCTTTCCCCCTCACTTCACACCAAGTGTACTGTGCAAATTTTCATTTATTACATTTCCAGTCAAAACAGCCTTTATTACAGCCTCTATTCTTTTCACAAGGCATGCTTTCAGTTTTTCAATGAAATCTACAGGGATATTTTTCCACTCTTCCAAAGTTCAGTCTTAGAAGTTGATCCATTTTCTGCTTCTGATCATCCAAGTAATCCCAAACACTTTCAGTGATGTTGAGGGCTGGGCTCTGGGGTGGTCAGTCCATTGTTCTAAGAACAGCAGCAGCTTCTTTGTTTGACTTGCAACTGTTCATCTATCTGCTTTTCTCAGTAATGTCTTCCCAACAGGCACACATATTTTCAGAAGTTGGGTTGTTTTCTCACAGTGAAATGGTGGACAAAAACACCTGTGGATCTCAAAGACTTAAGCTTACTGTGTATCTGATTGGGACAGTTTTGGTGGTCTACCAGGTTTTGCACGGTGTTTAGGAGTCCCCAGTTTCTCTACAACTTTTAAGCATCTTTGCAACTCCTGTTTTGGAAGTTGGATTTTCTTATATCTAATCTCCTCAAAAATATCGCCCAATATCTCCAGAATAATGAATAACATTAAACTTAAGCCCATTTTGAGTGGAAATTAAATTAATGAAGGGGCTCGGATTTTGCACATTACCGTCTATAGCTAGAAAAGGGTAGAAACAAAGAAAACAAGAAAGAAGAGAAAGACAGCCAGCAAAATAATGATATTCTTTAGATCGAATAAATGCAACAGCAGCATTGATATGTCATTGCTTCTGCTGCATTTCTTTGATCTAAAAAAGAACATGATCTATCAAAAAAATTGTAGATTTGAATAGGAATATGAATAGGAATATCCTTCACATTCAATGGCCTTTTTACTGTTACTCTGATGAAGCAAATCAATAACGTGTTTCTATAGCGATGTAAATTGTGTTCTGAATGTGCGCAAAGTGCTCACTCAGAGATTATCACAGTGTACTAGGCCTGGGCGATATCTGAAAATAATTAGCATGATATTTTCTAATTAAAAAAATCATGATTATCGATAATATCACCCTCTCATCCCCCAGCCAGAAAAAAATACACAAGCTCTGCGGAAACTTTCCGTCTCTATGCTTTTTTTATTATTAACTGTTTTAATGAAAATCTCACATATTAAATAATGTGATACTGAGTAAGTCAACATCTTTTGAGAACTACTTCATCTGTCATTATAATAAACTTTACTGCAAACGTGCGTTCGTGAGCTTCTGCCTCAGATTCACAGTAACTTGCGTGCAAACACAGCTCCCTACAGGAGAAGCATGACCAGCATTCACAACTATGAACAGTTGTACACACATAAAATCATATATTTTTTTTATTAGAAAACAAAAAGTTTAGTTAACTACAGAAAATGTGTTTTGCTTAATTGTCCACACTGATTTTCAGACTTTGCCACACATGTACTTCAAATCAATGTGATCTAACTGCTCACCATGTGGCCATGAGGGACAGGGATGCAGTCTCACTTCCTGCTCTAAAATACAAGGGTGTGGCTAAAATAGAGCTCCACCCATAGACTAAAACTCATTTTGTTTCAGGAGAGACAGCAGTTTTTTTTTTTATTTAACTCATGATAAATCTAAATATTTCAATTTCACTTTAACAGAAATAAAAAAAGATCTTTTCAAAAACAACAGTGAAAATAATGCAAAAGAAAATCTAAGTATTATTTTCACATGTTGAAATTTAGGGGTTAGGGTTTGGGCAGCCATCTTCCAATAGAAAGTACCCTATAAATGATGATTTTGTATATGTTTAGCTTAATTAATAACTTGGGTTTAAATAGATCACAACATAATACTTGTAAATATCTAAGATCTGAATAATTAATTGTTTTTAAATAGTGTTTTTTACTGTGGGACTGCAGTTTGAACTAATTTGGTAGAATGCTCCATATAATGAAACCAGTGTAACAATGTACAGTAATTGCATTACAGTATTTTGTCCATATCACAGAGTCCTACTTTGTGCGCGTTATAAGGCTGAGAGATGAGCAGCGCTACACACACTTCATTAATTCACACACACACAGACACACCAGACTGCACCATGTCACTGTGTTATTAGTAAGCTTGAGAATGGAGCGTAATCTCCACCACAGCGTTACGTAATGACAGCAGATTAAGGATAGGATTGTAGTGAAAAGAGGGGGATGAGTGGACTGTTATTGAGAAATCCAGATGGGTGGAAGAGGAGAGAAGAGAGAGAGAGATGGAATGACAGCATGAGTAGAAACTGATGTGTTGATATCATTAAATAGAGCAAAGATTCAAATTTCAGTGCATTTCACCTGCTGAGCTTTTACGTTAAAAGAGTATGCCATCATTTTCAACCTAACAACTGTCTGTCACATCTGTAGCATACAGTGACAGCCACAGAAAGTAATTTACCCAAACTTAGAAGAGAACCGAAAACAAGGTAATGACATTACCATAATCTGATTACTTAAAACAAAGTAACAGTTACACTAATTTGATTCCTTTTTACTGTAAGAAAGTAACATAAGTACAACGTACCGTGAGCACAGAAAGTACTGTATACTCGACAAAATGTGTCAAAGCATTTAATTATGCTAATATGAAACTGACGGATAAAGACCCATGAGCTACAGACCAGAGTCAATTTTAATTCAGAAACAGCTCTATAAGCTTTACATTTCATTCATAAAGATCTTACTTGTACGGCACATTTGACTAAAATCACCATATTTAAAAAATAAAGTCAAATATTTCGATAATAAAGTCATAAAGTTACAAGAATAAACTTGCAATGTTTCGAGGATAAAGTACTAATTGTAGGGGGGCTGCTGTAACACATTGGAGCCTTGGTTGTTGTACTGGCGACGATGAGTGCACCAGAGTTCCACTCACTCCTTCAGGATCAATCATTATGATTATCTTTCTCATTGTCTCCTGTAAAACTACACACCCTCATCAAATGGAGGTGTAACCACTGATAGCTGTTTAGATGAGCACTGCCTGTGATTCTCCTTCAACAAAACAGACAATTTCCTCAAGTCTGTCTGTTTTTTTCTTCTAAATAAACACAGTTTCCTGCACAGCTGTTTCAGCTGTTTCTTATACTATTAACAGTCTGGTGCTGATGTGCCAGGACACTGAGTATTTCTTTATGGGTGAAATCGATATGAACTCCACCACCTCCTCAACATCCCTTATTTTAACACGAGACGGTTGCTACCTTCCTTTTGCAAACCCTTTGACCACAATATTGCGTCTTTTCCTGGTAATGTCGTAATTCTACAACTTTATTATTATAATATTACGATTTTATTCTCAAAATATTATGACTTTTTCTCAAAATATCATATCATACATCTTTTTATCTCAAAATATTACAACTTTATTCTTGAAATATTATGACTTTATTCTCAAAATACTAGTTTTATTCTCGAAAAATTACGACTTTATTCTTGAAATTTTATGACTTTATTCTCAAAATATCATACCATACGACCTTTTATCTTGAAATATTACGACTTTATTCTCAAAATATTCCGACTTTATTCTCAAAGTCTACTAGTTTTTAATTTGTTAACAGTGTCCCTAAAATGCCATCGTAATTTTGAGGCAGTTGTTTTTAAACTTATTTCCTGTTTTGTTAATATATAGTCATTCCAAATTCGATGCCTGCAATATGTTCCAAAAACATTTGGACAGGAGCATCTTTACCTCTGTGTTCCACTGTCTTTCCATTAAGTATTTAACAACACTTAATGCTCTAAAACATCCCCATACCATGCTCGAGCTTTTTAACTTTACACTGGTAACAATCTAGATGGTCCTTTTCTTCTTTGGCCCAAAGAACATGATGTCATCTATTTGTTTACATAAATAATCTAAAACGTTGACTCATCAGACCACAATATGTTTTCAATGTGTATCGGTCCATTTAAGATGAGCTTAAGCCCAGAGGAGTCGGCAGCATTCCTGATTATTGTTAAAACAGTTTTTAATGCAGTGCTGTTTGAGGGGTCAAAGGTCGCAGGCATTTAGTTGTGGTTTTTGGCCTTGTCCTTTACGCACAGAGATTTATTTATATTCCCTAAATCTTTTGTAAATATTATGCACTGTAGAGGCTGAAATACCTAAAATCCATGCAATCGCCCTTTGAGGAATGTTGTTCTTAAACTGTTGGATGGTTAGCTGATGCATGTTGTGAGCCTCAACCATCCTTGCTCATAAAGGACTAGGCCTTTCCTGGATGCTTCTTTCATACTCAAGGATGACTGTGACAGCTGTTTAAGATGTTTTTTTACAGTTCACACTGTTAATAGTCTTAAATTGCCCCATCCAAATTTTTTTTCTGTTTTTATTTCACATGCTGTCCCAGCTTTTTGTAAATTTTGTAATTAAAATGAAAATGAGCAAAGCATAATATAATATAAAATATGATCAACTACAGCAATTTTCTTTCAATCTATATCCCACAAACAATTCAAACCACCTGCCCTTTTCTATTTTTTTATAAGAACTCTTGCACACCCACAGTCTCTATTGCACATTAACTAAATTAAGACTAAAACACTTAAATGCGATCCAGTTTGTGGTCAATATGGTGAAGCACCTGGTGCTCATTTCCTGCATTTAACCGCAGGAGGAAAGGTCAGTTTGTCACCGGTGCGCTCTCTGAGCCAATAAAAGCAATTTCAATTTTAAAAAGGTCACCAAATCTACATTTCACACCATGAGATGAAAGTCAGGTCACTTTGATAGACTGGTGGATACACACACACACACACACACACACACACACACCATAATCATTATCAAGCCTGTTTCACTGCTGTATTAAAGGATTAAAGCACCATTGTGCTCTAATAGTTTCTGTGCGTATCGTGAGCTTGTTTCCTGCATGTCCAAAGCACACATCAGTGGAAAACAGCAGACTCAGATTATCACAAATCACCCAGCTAATGATCCTGACACTCACACTGTCTCACTCCTCTCATTATCAAAACCCTTAAGATGATAAACAACATCAGAGCAGCAGACAGAAGCGTAAAGGCATGTCATGCTTACTGCAGTGAAAAAAGGAAGGTAGTGAAGTCGTTCAGAGTGGTTCAGTGTGAAACGCTCTGTTCTAGAGAAAAACGTACCCAGTCAGGATTGTTTACAGTGGTGGTGACAGGAACCAGACGTCTGAAAGTTATTACACTAAAGGGTTATGACTACGCTGCTTAATGCCAGAGGCAATGTTTACATATAAAACATGTATGATATGTAAAATTCATACATAAAATTCATGGTGAGGTACATGCACTGAGTTCTAAGGCAAAGTAGCACCCAAAGAAAGCTTCTTTTTACAGATTTATCACAATTTTATCTTTATCAACATTCGTCTGAAAACTCAGAACATACATGTAAGTTCACTGGTCATTTTGGATAATAAATAAAAAAGCCTCATCAGCATTGTAGAAATTGTGACCGCTGGTTTCTATCACAGCCGCTGTAAAGAAAGTTAAAGTTGGCAAGTTTCTCTAGAATGAAGCATTACACATCAAACCATTCTGAATGACTTTGTGTATACCTCAATGACTGAAGTATGTAATTATTTTGAAAAATCGGTGGATTTCCCCTTTCACTGAACATCTGTTACTGCAACTTCAAAAAAGTAAGGTTTGCTTTAGGGCCTCTTTTAGTTTTCAAGTAATCCATCGATTTTCATAATCAGATAATCAGAGTAATCAGAGGCCCATCAACACAAATGAACTTAACTGCATGATAAAAAGCAAAGATTCCAAAATACTAAGGAAGCATAAGATCAAAAAACACAACGTGGAAATGAATGCAAATCAGTCAGTGTGTCCATCAGGCTCCTACTGTAAGAGAGATCAGTATAGGAGAACTTGAAATATGCATTGTCCTCATTCAAACTGCCAACTAACCACTATCTATTTATAAAGAAGGTAAATTTGATTCATATTTTTTAAACAAGTAATTGTGACAGGCCTAGTTTGCTTTTCAAAATTTCTATTAGTCCATTTGTTGTGAAATGTTCGGATAATATAAAGGGCGGGTAGAACTTTAAAATGGAGTAAAAAGAATAAAGAGTTAGAAGAGGGCTGCACAAAGCCCCTGAACATATTTGATTTGACCAAGAAGAGAGGTCCCTAACTCCACTTACCCAATGAATGAAGAATTTTATACCAAATATAACTTATTATTTACCTTTTAATAATGTGTTGTTAAGTATTTTAGTACCAAAACACAGAAGGAATAGTGAAAAATCAAATGAACATGATTTATCATTTGCCCCAGATACAGTCGATCAGCCAAGATATGTTTGATATCTAATGTGTGTTTCTTTAGTTTGTAACGGGAGATGCTAGGCTATCGTTGCTAACAAACACTGGACTTAGACTGTCACCAATCTCATTTCAACAGGTACATGCCCAAAATCTTTATTTTATTATTCTGCATAAACAGGATGAAGAAAACTAGCTGTAGTCTGGTGTATTTTAAAGCAGCATCATATAAGACTTCTTGTTAAAACTAATAGAAGTAGCATTACTGAGTATGGAGAAAAAACAACACACTAAAATATGGTGTTCGCTCACCACTGCGAGTCAACCTGTAAAGCCATAATCATTTAAAAGTCTGAGGCACCAGGACGGATTTGGTGGAAGTTTTTTGGACAATGTCATACGTCTTAACCTATTAATGTCAGAAGCACAGGCTCAAAAAGAAGATCCGGCTTGATGTTTAGGTCTCAAATGCAAAATCAATATTATACTGATGAACATACAAAGAGAACAGTTGATAATTCACTCACATCCACAGAAGACACATTTTTTTCTCAAGTTTCCTTCAAATACTCTTTCAACGCACTCGCAATCATCAGATTCATCTGCTTATAGGGGTCCAAAGCACAACTGATACAAAACATTTTTTTGCACATTGCGTGCAATTACATATTTCCACCAGAGAGGTGGAAATCCCCAAACCCTACGTAGTGTTGCTTTAATTTAGCATGATATAAACATAGAAAAGTATAAGCATAAGTTATAGGGCTACATGAAAAAAGTGTACTCAAGTGATAATGTGTTATTTGATCCTGCAGGGATTGGTTGCTTTGTTCAGTTTATCTTAGGAAAGTAAAACTCTTTCAAGAGTTTTAAAAGGTGAGAATTCATCCTTTTTGGTCACACATCTTTTTTGACTGTCTTGCTGATTTGTTTAAGTGCTGGCATTGATAGCTCCAAACAGCACAGAAACTCCGCCTTGGTTGGCACCACTTGGCACATGGCACAAGTTCACCAGCAAGTTTCTGACAAATGAACGAGTCTCAGGTGGGTCCAGCATCCAGCTAATACTTTTCTTCATATGTATACTCAGGTTCAAAGAAATACGGTTGAGACTCATTTGTGCTGAAAATGTGGTTGTCAAAATCGTAATCTGACATTGTTTTGATATTCTGAGTACACTTGCTTCTTAGCCAAGTCACTTTTACTGTGAATCTAGTATTTAGGAAATCACGTAGCCCCGCTTTTAGCTGTCTTGCACAAAATGATATCACATACTGTGCTGAGGTAAAAGTAGTTCCAGTTACCCACAATGGTGGCCCCACTACTCAGCGTACACTCAGAAATGAAGGTATGAAACTGTCACTGGGGCAGCACCCCTCTTGTGACTGGGGCGGTACCCTCAAGGGTACATCTCAGTACCTTTAGTCAGGGAACATAATTGTACCATAATCCATTAAAATTATATTTTAATGGATGGAAAATTATATTTGAAGTTGTACTGTTTTTCACTTTTTGGATCTTGACCCACCACATACCTTGCACTTTGGCCCCCCATGACAAATATTTTGGGCACCTCTGAGTTCTTGTGATAGAGATGATATTCGTACACAAGGGCATGTATGCTAATGTCTCTGTAATGCCTTCAAGTGTTTATGTCACTCAGGTATTAAAAAGTGCACTGGCCTGTAGGTATCTGTAGTTATAAGAGAGCTAGAATGGTCAGATGAAGCAGCGATGTGCCCGCTGTGCTTTTCTCCTCTTAATAGAGTTTCTGTGTTGACTTTCAAGGTTTCTGTGTTGACTTTCAAACAGCTCTTTGTGGTGAGGCCTGAATGGCTTAATGGAGATGATACTGATAGCATGCTTTATGTGCGTGTGAAAGATAAAGTGAGAGAGACAGAGAGCACCCAAGCCTGATAGCAACAGCGGTCAATTCAGGTCACTGTCACTAAACCATAGCCAGGTTTCCATCCAGCTGTCACGTTAAATTCAAGGCAATAACTGAAATGTCACAAAAAAATTATAAGAATTATGCTGTTTCTATTAGCTCTGTACATGAATCTAACTCTCTATGTCTTGTTTGTAAAACACTGCTGAGGAACATCCCTTGTTAAAAACAAGCATACTTAAGTACATTGTACATGACCTGTATTTGAACAGTATAGAAGCAAGATATTTAACATTTTGTCTTATCAACTTCATTGTTTTTTGTAATCATATGCTCGTTATGAAAATAATGTCTACAACATGTTCTAAAAAAGTTGGGACAGGGGTAATTTAAGACTAGAAACATTGTGAACCGTCTTAAACAGGTAATGCAAAAGGTAATGCAATCATGGGTACAAAAGGAGCAACCAATAAAAGCCTTTATGAGCAAGGAAGGGTCGAGGCTCGCTACTTTGACAAAAAAGAGCATCAGCAAAAAATCCAACTGTTGAAGAATCATGGTCCTCAACCAGGGATTGCAATTTTTTAGTTATTTCACCCCCTATGGTGCAGAATATTATCAAAGGATTCAGGGAATCCAGAAAAAATCTCTGTGGTAAAGCCAAGAACCACAAATGGACGTCTGTGACCTTCAACCTCTCAGACAGAACTGCATTAAAAAGTGGCATGCTTCTGTGATGGATATCACCACATAGGCTTGGGAATACTTTGAAAAATCATTGTCAATAAACATGTCATTGCTGCATCCAAATGCAAGTTAAGACCGTTCTATGCACAGCAGAAGCAATATGTCAACAACATCCAGAAACGCTGCCCACTTCTCTGGGCTCAAGCTCATGTGAAATAGACTGATGTACAGTGGAAACATGTTTTGTGGGCTGACATGTCAACTTTACAGATGTTTATGGAAATACCATGTTTTCTGGGCCAAAGAAGAAAAGGACCATCCAGATTGTTACCAGCATACAGTTCAAACACCAGGATCTGGCCTGATATGGGGGGTATTCGTGAGTAACTTGCACATCTGTGAAGGCACCATTAATGCTGAACACATTCTGGAACACGATATGCTGCCTTCTAGACAACGTCTTTTTCAGAGATCTCCATGCTTATTTTAACATGACACCAATCCACATTCTGCCCATGTTACAACAGCATGGCTACGTAATCAGCGAGTGCAAGTGGTAGACTGGCCTAAAATGTGTGCAAAAGATCTGTGCTGTTGCGTGGCTGAAGACTTACAAAACAGAACAAAAAAAATTCTGCTTTCGAAACTGGATCATGTTTAAGTGCTGTTAAAAGGAGAGGTGATGTAATACAGTGGAAAAATTGGTGGCAGGAACTTTGTGTCTGTTTACAATCCAGTCCAAAATCACTACTATTAGTTGTCTTCTTTTATAAGGAGGGCACAATTGAATATAATTTCTTTGTATGCAAAAGTTTGGGCACCTGTGGTCAACTGACACATTCTGTTGATTTTCTTAGTGAAAATGAGTTAACACCTCCTCTACAGAGAACCCACTTCTATACATTTTAATGCACAATTACTGTTTATTTGCTCAATTTAAAACCTGAAATGTGCAAAAGTTATGGCACATTTTATATTTTGTATAATATGTTAGAAAAATTGTGTTCTAGAATTAGTAGGAAAAATACCATATTTACGTTTCTTTCCTATAGGAGACGTGTTATCTTATTTTCACTTAGAAAATCAACAAAACAGGTCATTCGAATAGGGGTGTTCAACTTTTGCTTATGACTGTATGTAGTTCTGCTATTAGTCACTTGCTGTAACTATAACTGTTACCTTTTTTGTATTTTGATTACATAATATTGAAACATGTATCCTGCTACGACCTAACGTTCATACGTCATCTTTTCGAGCTCTGGACGCTGGAGCGCTTTGTGGTCAGATGTCAAAAAAATCTCAAAGGAATTTCACACATCCAACTCTGTTTGGAATGCAACATATACTTCTCCAATAGTGACAGTTTCATCACATCAGTTCTGGTGGAGTTGATACACTCTAATCTCTTTACTTTGTCCTTCACAATAGCAGTCTCAAGGTGCTTGGGCCCCTATTGATGGTTTCGCTCTAATGCACTTAGCAATCACTCTGAAGTAACAAACACACACAAACCACCACTTCCCAAAGCTCACACTACAGCCCTTGTTCACTTCTGGTTTTGGCTCCAATTGGACACACCTAGCTGAGGCTAAACGCGTGACGGTGAATCCTTGACATTTTTGGCGATTGGTTTTCCCGTGAAACAAGCACCTCTCTGCAGCTGATTAATATTCCATTAGCAGCTCAATTAGGTCTCATTAATTAGGCTCTCGGCTGCAATGAACAATAGCATGCCAGGGGTGGCGAGGGGAGGCCAGCGGCTGCGAGCGGTAACCACGAGCTTTTAGTGTTTAATGTCATTGTCACAAGGTCTAAAGCACTTACTGAAGGACATATTTTATACAGCTCGGGATACGGCTGTCTACTGCAATTCATGGCTAATATAAAAGGTCGACCTCCATTCGAGAGAAACACCTGTGTTTTTCTGCTAGACAATCACACTACCAAAAAAAATCACATCTGGCCACTCATAGCCACTTCACTGAAGATCGGCAATATGCATAGCAGACGCAGGATAAGCCTGTGCTTGTATTTTTTCTCACTTAGCCATATTACTCTATTCGGGAACACTTGGATAATATTATTTCCCACTCAACTATCTGATTACACCGACCATAATATCTTTTCTTTGAGTAAACAAATCAGCAACTCACATTAAATAACACTCATCATATCAATCCCTTTTTGTCCATATCCTAGTTCTAAATGTCCCGTGTCCTTTGAGCAGTCACATTTCAGTTGGCCTACTGCATTGCACACACATTCAATACACGTAAAACCTTCCTCTGTGATATTTCCCTCCATAGTCTGTTCCAAGTATCTCTCCTGCTGTCTTTTCCCCAGCAGAAGCTTGCATCTGTTGTCAATGATCAAAATCTCCAACAATTTGCACCAAACGGTTCTACGGCCTCTGCCATGTGTTTGTCTTGATGTGAAACATAGAACTTGTGATGTGCAATTCTGCAAAAAAATGCGTTTCAGTTGACTTGTTTATGTGCATACCACTTTTTACAACATACATTGTCCCAAAGCAAATGCAGACCCAGCAGGCTGTGGGCAACAGAGGTATGAAAACTACCTTTCTCCATCAGAAAGAAACACTGAGAGGAATCAAGATTTAAAGGAATAAACACTCTAAGAGCATAAGGAATAACGACTGAGAGGAACTGAGACTCAAAAGACTAAATTCTCTAAGAGCATGAGGAAGGAAGACTTAGGCCCAATCCCATTTCACCACTTGCCCCTACCACTTAGCCCTTACCCCTCCATTTTGTACGTTCATGCCTGGGGGTAGGGTGTCCCGATTTCTGTTGAGATAGAGGGGTAGGGCGACGTGTTAGGGCTACATTGCCCTCCAAACTGAGGTTTTTTAGAAGCACACTCCAAACGGAGTGTTATGAGAAAAAAAGAGAACTGGCAAGATGGCTGGGCAAGCGACCAAAAAAACCCACAAATGTGAGTATTTTCTCTGTTAAAAATTACATGTATGATTGTATTATCTTAGTTTAATGTTGTTTCTTCATAACAAGCATAAAACAATCGCTAGTAGTTTGCTGATGTCTCGGTAGCTAGCTAGCTAAATTTCCCATTCCACCTTAAATAGCAGCAGCAGTTACATACAGAACTGCTGCACCATGTAGGATGGAACAGGAAAATTTGAAAAAGAAGCTGGCGAACAGCTGACTTCAGCTTTATATGACCGAAGAATTAGGGATGGGTGATAATAAATAATTGTGGTATTGCCCCTCTTTGAAGGCATATGATTCCCTAAACGCAACTAAAGTGCAGCAGTGAGGTTGCTGAACTTTACCCTCCTCTGCTGTCACTGCAGACTGGCAGGGTCGCCCACAGAGCACCACTAGAGCATAAACTTTGAAAGGAACCGAGACTTAAAAGGAAACCCCCCCTAAGAGCATTGAACGCAGAAGAGGAAATAAGATAGTAAAGTTGTGATATAAGTAGTAAAAGTTTGGGTAAACAGAGGCACTTGAGGTTAGGTTGCAAAAAGATCTCTGAGGTATACTGAGTTGCCAGTTTATTAGGTACATCTACAGTACCATGTGCCTACACTCATTGGCCATTTTATTAGAAACACATACCAGATGCACATTTCAGAGTTACAGTTATACCCATCTGCTATGTACAGCCACTCTCTATCCCATCCTCTCAGTGGAAAGGGGTGTAATATTCCTCCAAAAGTTCTTCCAAACCACCACTGCTGTATCAGCACAACAAATACTAATATACCGTTATGTCACCATGTCAGTGTCACTGCTATACTGAGAACAGTCCATCACCCAAATAATATCTGGTCAGCAGTGGTTCTATGGTGTTCCCTTTCCATTGCTAGAGGGGGCTGAAAACTGTACTCAACAAATGAGCCACAGTCTGTTAATGTAAACCTCAAAGTGCACTTATACAGTATGTGCTTCAGGTGGGCTTTTTCTTGGTAAAGTATAGCCAAACAAACAGCAGCTAAATGAGGTGAATGATGTTATTCAGATTTGTGCAGTCCTGCTACCCAAACACTGACAACTTTCAAAAGCCGTGGGGTTGACCTGAATGAAAGGAAATATGAAATGGCAGGGTGTCTCGAACAGTCTCAGCACTATAATCAAACCCACTCAGGTCCGGGCCTGCGGTAACTGTAGCTAATGACAGATCCAGAGGCTGATGGATTGGTTATGGTCAGCCCTGCCCTAATAAAACAGTATGAATGTCCCTCTACGCCTCATTGACCTCAAGAGAGGCATGACAAAGCAGTGCCACAAGGAAGGAGAGGGAAGGAGAGAGAGAGAGAGAGAGAGAGAGCCGGATGATGGGATACGGGGGGCTCGACCGTGATGGAACGAGTGTAAATCTAGGCGCTGCTGACAGGATAAGGACTGCTTCTGAGTGGGGTTTTTTCGAGTGAGGGGTTATGATTGCTTTAGAGTTTGATATATGCCACTGATCACCAGCACAGCACTGCAGAGAGAATAGAGATATGAGCTCACCGTTTCTTTCCAATTTTAGCCAGAGAGGCCGCGAGAGTAAGCAATAAGCCTCCAGGAAGGAAAATGACAAATGTGTTCCGCAGATAAGAGTATATGTTTGATATCAACATCAAATAAAAAGATTACCTTCAATAAGTTTGCCCTCTTACTCAGATGCCTGATGAAGATCATTGCTGTAATGGGCTATAGCTGCTGTGACGTAGGCTAAGTAATGCAGATAACGATCAGCAAAAGTGGCTCAAACAGAAACTAGCCACCCACATTGAGGGTTTTGCATGACCACACCTGTTTCTGCGTATATTATCAGAGAAACGATAGTAAGTAATTTCCAGACAGACTGGAGGGGAACTGTCTGGAAATTGACACTGCAAAATGCTGACAAGTTGAGTTTGTTAGCTTTGTGCAGATGAGATCGGGAGGTTTTCAATTATCTTTAGCCATGTTAGCATTTCTGGGGGGAAATATTCTCTCCAAAACACCAGTCATGAACTTCTGACTGACTGCTGTGGCAACCTCAGGACTTTCTTTAACTTCACTCGTAACTTAATGCTGTAATTGTAGTTAGTAAGCAACCTATTGTAATGCTGTTGCTGCTTGAATGCTAGCAAAAAACTAGCCTGTCACTAGCAATGATTCTAAACTGGAACTAAAAGAGTCCACTAACAGCCCACACAGTTGTAATATTTCTTCATGTGATGTTTCCTTATGTATTATTCCCAGTGTTGGCAGTGGGGTTACTTTAAAATGGATTCTAGTACAGATTACTAATTACCTGTTTAAAAATTCTAATCTAATCCAAAGGATTAGCACAATCTGATTCCTTTGCAAAGTAACCCACCCTTTAGACTAGATTTCATGGGAATGACATGGATGTCCTCGCATAGCTATTTAGATGTTTGAGTCTATCTGTTCTCATTTCAGTTCATTTTCTGGGACATATGGAAACTTTTTTATCCCAACTTGATTTTATATGTCTAACTTACATCATTCCAATGAGAATACAGACCTACATCACCGCCAATAAAACAGCAGTGAAAGAAACCGTGGAAAAAAGTGAAATTTACCACAAACTTGGCTTAACTTAGATCTATCTGTTATAAGTTAACATCATTTTTTTTCTTTCTTGAGAGTTTATCGCTGTCTCTCTTCTCCCCTCTGCCCCCGCCCACGCTATGGTGGGCGATAACCTCTCACGAAAGTAAAAATCTCGACACAATCTGCATTTAGCAGTCAAATTTAGCTTGTGGAGACAAATGCAAGAAAATCACTGAGTGTTAAGAGTGGTGTGCTCTTCTAACATTGTTTGAAAGCTTAAACCCTTACATATTAAGGGCCGCCGCTGGCCCAAATTTTTATTACACACTTCTATAACCTAAGAATAGCTCAGCTAGTTTGCACCGTAGTCCCTGTAGTTACTGAATAATAACCCATAGTATGTAACAAGCCAGAGATTTTAAGGAATTAAAAGTCAGCAAAAAGTAGCCTGCCACTTACAATGACTCACTTACAATGAGTCCACTAGCTACCCAAACAGTTGCAATAAACACACTAAAACATTACATGGCCAAAAGTATGTGGACACCTTACAATCACACCTATATGAGCTTGTTGAACATCCCATTCCAAAACCATGGGTATTAATATGGAGTTGATATTAGTCAATATGAAGCTAGATGAGAAGGCCTGGCTTGCAATCGATGTTCTAATTCATCCCAAAGGTGTTCAGTGAAGTTTAGTTCAACACCCTGTTTAGGCCACTGGAGTCCCTCCACAACAAACTCAGCAAATCATGTCTTTATAGATCTGGCTTTGGGCACAGGGGCACAGTCATGCTGGAACAAAAAAAGGGCATTCCCCAAACTGCTGCCACAAAAGTGGAAACATATACTTGTATTAAATGTCTTTGTATGCTGTAGCATTTACATTAACCTTCACTGGAACCAAAGGGCCAAGCCAAAACCCTAAAAAACAGCCCCAGACCATTATCCCTCCTCCACCATGATGGTTCACGTTCTCCTGGCATCTACCAAACTTGCACTGCACATAGTCATCCTAAACACATGTGCAGGAAACCCATTTCATGAAGCTCCCGACACACCGTTCTTGCACTCAAAGGCAACTTGGAACTCTGTGCTGTGTGCTTTAGCACTTGGTAGCCCTGTTCTGTTTGTCTGTGTGGTCTACGACTTTGTGGCTCGGCTGTTGTTGCCCTGAGATGCTTCCATTTCACAATAAGAGCACTTACAGTTAACCACAACAGGTCTAGCAGGGCACAAATTTCTTGGCTGTGTGTGTGAATTTATACACCTATTAACAACATCACCAATAATAATAATAATTCTGAATAATAAAGCTCAATAATTCGCAGATTCTACTTGCTGCTGTCAGGTCAAGTCCATCTGAATTCTTCAGACTCTTCTAGCTTTGCCCTACCATAATATACCAGCTCCAGCTGAAGTCATCAGAGGCCTGTGTGTGTGTGTATGATGAAGGGGGCGTTCACACACCTGCACCCACAATGCAGCTCAGCAAGAGCCGGGGGGAAAGAGCACCTGGCCTACTGGGAAGGCGAAGGGGGCGAAAGAAGGAAGGAGGAAGAGCTCTGGAGAGGAGAGGAATGTAATTAAGGCTGGATGTGGGGTTCATTTGAGCTGAGTAATTACCCCTCTAATTATGAGGTGCAGAGAGAGAGAGAGAGAGAGAGAGAGAGAGAAATCCAGTTGTTATGAAGGGGGCCAAAAGATCACAAAAAAAGTGCACAGCAATGGAAGGATAGGAGCAAAATGTTAGACCCTATAACAGACCAGACCACCATGTTCTGATCCAGTTACTACCAAATAATCAAATAATATTGATGCAAATCCTTCAAATTTAGTATTTAATTAGAGTCATGTAACCAATGAAAACCCCAGTTTCCCCAACACTGGTGCTTCACAATGCCATTTCAAATTCAATGTGCATATTTACACTGAGAACCATCATTAGCATAAAGTATTATTGACATTATTAGCATTATTAGCATAAAGCATTATTAGCATGAAGTAGAGCTGGCATTTTACAAGCTTCTGAATCTCAGTATCTCCAAACAAGTACCCGAACATTTGTTCCAAAACACCATTAAAAAGAAAATTATTAACCTTAATTTGTGAAAAAGGTGCTATATAGATTTAGACATATAGCTTATATATATATATATATATATATATATATGAGAATGCCTTTCACAATGCAAAGGACCCTTGAATCATGCAAAGGGTTCTTTGAGTGTTCATGGTTCTACATAGAACCATTTTCTTTACTAAAGATCCCTTAAAGCATAAAGAAATCTGCAGTTCAGAACGATTAATCAAGACTGTTCGGCAGTTCACCATAAAGTTCCTGTACTGTGGTCAGTTTTGCGCATTGACAGCTGATTAATGATTCTCGCTACGGGTTCATGGAAAGTCCAGAAAGCAGCTGTACGTGTGGATAGCCTTTGTGTGTGTGAGAGAGAGCATGAGCCTGCGTGCATGTGTGCATTTTCCTCCCAAAACCGCTGGCTTGGTGCAGGCCCTGAATTCCAGAGCGATCTGCGTCACTGTGAGCCCACTTGAGATTAGCCTGTGACAACAGCAGCAGAGGCCGAACAGGCTGCAACGAGCTACGCTAACTCCAATAACAGAGCCTGCCTGTTTACCCTGTCCCATCAGCAGGTTTCTTTTGGCTTTGCTTGCGACTGACGTGCAGGCTGCTATTCAGAAAGATGTGCAAATTGCTGTGCTTTGCATTAAACACCCTCAGACAGCTCAGGCAGTTCTGTCTTAGCCAAGCATTCTGTTGTGTTACAGTTGGCTGCACCTCTCTCTCTCTCTACTTATTTTCGTGGGTTCAATTACCCCCTCTTAGCATCAATGGACAAGAGGAGCATCACTTCATTATGTGAAGTGTGTGTGTGTGCATGTGTGTGCCGAATAGGCACCGAGTGCTGGTGTGACTTACACGCAGGTGTGAGAAGCACCTGCATGTGGGAGCTACATTAGCACAGCGCTGCATGTGCATATGTTCTTCCATGTTCTTGTCTCTAAAAGTCCAGTATCTTCTTTAGGTATGCTCCTTATAATCTACAATTGTGTGCAAAAGTTTGAACACCCTGGTCAAATTATAGTTTTGTTGATTTTCTAAGTGAAAATAACACATCGTCTACAGAAAACGATTAAAAAAACAATTTCTAATTATTTTTCTCAGTTTAACATACAGAACAATCATTAAAAAACTTTTATTTTAACTTGTGCACAGGCCACATTTCATGTTTTTTCCCCTCAATAGGCTAAATTCAGCAAATAAACAGTAATAGAGCATTAAAATGTGCACAAATGTGTTTTTTGTAGAGGATCTGTTAACTCATTCACAAATCATTAACCCGGGTGCCGGGTGCCCAAATTTTTGCATAAGATTGTATCTGTACCATATTGTTAACAGTTTATGTTTGTATATTTGGTTCATTTGCTTTTGTTGGAGGAAGGCTGTCTGTACACATTTTGAGCTGGTAGCACTGGTGCTAGAAAAGCTGACAAGTGTTTAGCACAGATTAGCCCCTCAAATGGCCAGGTCCCACCTGCCAGCTCTAAGCTATATTACACACTTTTATAATCCTAGGAATAGCTCAGCCAGTTTGGATTAAAGTCCCTGTAGTTATTGAACAATAAGCTTTAGTATTAATAAGGCTGGGGTTTTAAAGGGTTAAAATATTGTAGCACAGTGATAAAAACAACATATTAATACTTCTAAAAAGTAGAAGCAGAAAGTGAAACAATTTGAAGAATTTGCTAACTATGAAAAAACAGAAGTAGCATGAAAAAAAGGTTTGTGTTGTTAATTAGTAGTTCAGATTTCCCACAACGGGCCACTATTAGCACTCAGGTAATGTTTTTGTGCATCACTGAGAGATGAAACCCACACCAGCAGGATCTCACGAATGCATGTAAGTTTACAGTTACATATTTTAAAAATGGGAAGCAAAAGTTCATTACCTAAAAGTACAATTCGGTGTTATTTGATACATGATTTAATTTTTAATGGTGCGAAACTAGGGACTACAATATCATACAACACAGGACACACATTGTATTGCATTGTACAGCTGGGGGTGAATGAGCTTTAAAAGTAGTTTATTTTCAGTGCAACAAGCTAAAGTGACTTTCTTAGCGATTGTTTATCCAGAGCATCATAAGGCTGAACAGTTTGCAGGGAAAAGCTTGTTCTGCTGTGAAGTCGTCCACCGTGGACAAGCTAATGGGGGACTTTCTGAAGCCTTGCAACCTCATACATTTTCATAGCAAGTACAATATACAACAAATGGTCTGGTACACTTTTGTTCCAATTTTTTTCCAATTAACTGCATGGTAACTTGATTTATTATATTTTACATAAACTATGCTAAGATTAGCCCTTACAATTGCAGCAATTTCTTTCTCTATGTAATATTTTCATTTTTGGCCATTTTTATCTCACTTTGGCCAGATCCAGTTCCCAGTCTATTAGTCTAGAGCTCAAGGATCAACTTCACAACGTTCTAAAGCACTTCAGTGATCTCAGACAGCAATGCTAAACCCTTCACCTGACCGTTACTGGCTTAATGATGGTGGAAAGAGGGTCCTTAACATGCTTCTGTTCTAGGGCAGGTTTCACCATCAGGGCTTGTGCCTGGTTGAAAGCTAAATTGATTGTAATTTTTTGTTGCACCAACTGCTCATAAAGTGAATATGGCATAAAGATTCTATACTGTTTCTTTATTTTGGAGGGGACGGTCTATCTGTTGAATGAGATTTATGAGCTGATACATCCTTTCTTCTTCCTTACCTTGCTCAACAGGCTTTCTGATTTTTCCTTGTTTTGCATCCTAACATTTCCTTACATGCCTTTTCAGATATCCAGAAATAAGCTATACAAACACTAAGATATCCATATATTCGAAAAACTCCATTCACTCCTATGAAATGAATCAGGTAATCTATATTAGGTTATATTAGTCATAAAATAAAAAAAAATACACATTAATTTACACACTAAATGTCTTGACACAGCCAATAAATTGGATATTGTTGCAAGAAACCACAGTACAAATGCAGCATTTTTGTTATATGTCCATTTTTGGGAATATGTTTAAGGCATTGATTTTACAGTGTAGAGAGGGGGCACTAATATGTTGGTCAAATTTTAGAGTGATCTGCCATGATATGGCAGAGCTAGCCAACACGTAATAGACAGAAAAATTGGCCTACTGACCTCAAGCTCACTTTGGAGAATTGGCATTCCGGTTTGCCCTAGTTACCCCAGTCATGAACGACTCTCTACTCTCCTTCTTCAACGTTTAATACATGTTTTTTCTAAGCAAAACTTTGCCAAGGCCTTTTTTTTGGGTTGCGTGGCTCTATTTTTTGGCAGAAAAACAGAAGGTGCGAGCAGAATGTCGTCACTTTCTTGCACTGTAGACATCATAAGATCTTTATCATATAATCAGAGCTGCAGCAGACGTAAGCATAACTAAACTCACACAGTCTGCTGCATCTGACAGTCATTTCCACTCGTTTTCAAAGGAAAGGCCAGGATTTGCTCACCGTCTATTAGCACTGCAAGTGCCCTGAGTTTAAAATGTGAATCAGTAAGCTTATAGCATGAGCACTGTTTTCTGTGCTGATCAATCAGATCAAAGGTAAGATGGGCCTTTAGTGACAGGTGTATACAGAGGAGAGATTCACCATTGTAGTTTTTCATGGATCGAAATCATAAAGACAAACCAAAAGCAGCTTTTTAGTGTAGCTTATTTTTTGCCAGGAGCACTACATTTTCTAATTAATAGTAATACTTAAACTTTCAGACTGTACGTTTCAAAATGACACCCCAGTTAGAAGAATTTGTCTGGCCCACTTGTTGGCCACATCCATATCTGTTCTGTCCCAGTATATGGCTGGGTTCTCGGCCTAGATCTGGCATACACACTTTAAAATGAGTAGAACTAATGGATGTGGCCCAAATCTGGCCCAAATACATCACTGGTCCAGAACATTCACGCCCGAATTGGTCCACAAATATAAACATGAGGAAGAACCATATGGAGTTGTCCAGGATCTGGCCCTGTTCTGGCCCATCAAAAAAATGCAGTGTAAAAAGTGACCAGTGTCTAAGCGTCAACATTTTAACATTTCTTCCTTACTGGTTACGTATAAACATAGAGAAAGAACGACTGCATGATACACAGTAAGTTGGGACACTATATTTTTATCCTTACTTTTATGGCTTCACTGTTTGTTTTAGATGAGTTAGCCAACTTGTACCCCAAGTCACCCCTCTATGCTGTGGAGAGTATATAGTTACCTGATAAATTAATGTTCACTTTTGTGTTTTTACTTTTTATGGTAGCCAAATTAACCAGCTTGCTAACTTCTATAGCTTCTTGGCTAACCACAACTGCATGCAAATCACCCCACTGCCACCAAACACACCCGTTATCTACATGTTTAGGTGACTCTGGGTGCAGTACTATATTGTCATGATATAATTATCTGATATAATAATTTCACTTTCGTGTTATTACTGTGTATGGTGAGCGAGATGGCTAATTGCACCAAGATGGAAATTTTTTTGGGGCCAATCATCCAGAACAGCCTTGGTCATGCCTGCCAGTGCCACTTCTGGCAACCATACGGCACTGCTGACCCGCTGTCGGCACTGGCAAAGTGCATATGAGCCAAAAGCGGACCCACATTAAAACATGCTTATTCGGCCGATGTGTTTTGAAAAGGATCTAAGCTACTTCAGGCAGAGATATGACATCATGCTGGCTTATGTAACTTTTTTATTTAAAAGTAGATAGCCCAACACAATTTGCCTCAATTTTAGGAACACTAACAAATATCCTAGCTTGCAACTTGATTCAAATCTGGTTTAAAATTGATGGCTAACTTTGTTTTAGTGTTCAATGATAATTAAAAGGTAAGTTAATGTTCTGGCACCCAGATTCTGATGAAGTCATTCCACTGTGATATGTTGGCCAAATGAAAGTAGCAAGTGTGGGCCATCAATGGTTTGTTATGTACTATAAGTAAATAAGTAAAGTATAAGTAAAATTGGTCATTTTTCTGCCAGTTTTTACTCCCAGTCTGACGCATCATAGCGTCGCCAGTAGGTTGTACCAGATATACCCAGTCCGGCTTGCTGGTTCAACTCTCCTACTACTACCCCACCGGCCACTTGACCATCTGGGCCATTTTGCAGGGTGATGCAAACTGCAAAAGACTCAAGACTCAAGCTCAAGACCGATGCTATTGCACAGTCTACAGCCACCGTAAGACGGACTTAGTTGAGAATTGTTGGTGCCCCTAATGAGACTGTGGCTAATTACATCTTCTGTTCATTTCAAAGGAACAAAGCTACCAAGAATTGACTGGAAATTACACATTTTTTTAAATGTATGATGAAAATTTCTGCAATCCTGCAGCTGCTGTCTTTAGCAGTGTTGCCCAACAGATGACGACCCAGGAGCTTACGACACAGAGCTCTGTTGGAGACTTCGCACATACGTGTCCGCTCACATACTCCAATGTGTTTGTCTCACTGCATTGTTACGTTGCGTCTGTAATGACACACTCCCAGAATCCTCTGCAGCCAATTAGCCTGCCATAATTACCCAGACTCCCATTGAGCTGTCAATCAGAGCTGAGCAGCACAGGAAGTCAGCAGAGGGAAATCTCCACTGAGCCCGCCCCCCTGCGGCCCAGCCAATTAAACCCACTCTAACGCTCTAATATTAGACCAGCTCTACCCCCCCACCAAACGCTATTGTTATCAGTCTCTCCTTCTGTCACTGTTGTTTACAGTTTTTCATTCTCTCTCTCTCTCTTTCTTGTCGACTTTCCACTTCGATTGCCATCTCTCGTTCTGTCACATTTAGCAGTTCCCTCTCTTTTCATCTCTTCCCCTTCTCTCCCCTCCCTGCCGATAATTGCAGAGCACTTAGCAACAGCCACCACATATTTGTTCCCAGCAGATGTCTTTTCAAAGCAGCATGCCACATACTGAACGCATGCACTGCAGTCAACATCTATTCTGCCTTCTGTTGTCTGAGCATAGCTGTGATGATGCGTGACACGCTAATCTCTATGCAAAACGCAAACGCTTTACCACAGATGAGAGCGTGTATCAAGTGCACAAGGTCACCACGCTGGAGATCCAGCGGCTGTGTTAGCATCCTAATGCAAAGTGATATATACATTTATGCAAGTGGTTTGTTCACAGGCCAAGGTGAGCGACCACCACAGCCATGATATCACTCGCAAAATAAAAAAATGAGGATTTTAATTTTGAAAAAACATATTAATATCATGTAAAACATGTATACTTTATAAATGTTTATTTAAACATTCATTAACGTGTTATAAAGTGTTTATGTAACACGTTATGAATGTGTTATATAGACACCCTTCAAGTAACGTGTGACCTAAGGAAGAATCATACAACAGTGCAAAGGCATTTCTTGCCCCTTCAACAAGCACATGCAGTAAAGCACAGACCCCCTTTAATCAAGCTTCATTCAGAATGCATGTGTAGATCTCTTAGTAGACCAGGCACTAACCTACAACTACACAACACTCACTGGCCACTTTATTAGAAACCCCTACCTGTAGCTCCACCTTGCTGGTGTATTCAGTTGATGCACAGTTGGCCATCCTCTAGTTCACATGTGTCAGGCTCCTGTCCTCGTGGGCCAAAACACTGCAGACCTCAGCACACTGCCTCATTAAACACCCCTGATTCAGCTCATCAGCTAATTAGCAAAGTCTTCATGAACTGAATTTAGAGTGTTAGATGAGGATAAACGCTAATCCCCACAGCACTTTTGCCTGGAAGGTCGCCAGTTTGACATGCCTGCTCTAGCTCTTCATCAGTGGTCAGAAGAAGAAGTGGCCAATAAGTGGAAGTACAAGATGGGAGTTTCTAATAAAGTGGCCGGCCAGTGTAAACCAAAATCCTAAGGGCGCACTGTTGAGAGTTTTTGGCCAAAGCCAACAGACTGAGGAAGAATCTCACCACACTTTCCTGACTGAGTTTCAAGACTGGATCATCTTACAGTGAAAAAAGAACCAAAGGCTCAGAAAATCTGTTTATTTCAATGCACAGATGGAAGCGATTTAGTTGCACAAGACCAAATGTGTGAGCAGTTGATTGCAGGGGACAGGGAATCCCCATGATTCAGCACAGCAGCAGCTCCTGGCTGGCTTACCTCTGTGACGTCTTCTTATACTTCCTCCTGCAGCAACACAGGAAAAACAAGCAATTACAACCTCACCCAGAGCACTCTGCTGAATCAAATCCAGTCCAGTCCTGCTAACATCTTCAATATGAACCACGCTTAGCTTCATGCAAAGCTAACAAACATCATTCACTCACCATACAGCTATAATGTGTGTGCATGACATGATATTGTTTCACAACTTTTTACCTGCACTGTAATAAAATAAATTATTCAGCCCACTTAAAGGCTTTGAAGGCCTGTGCCTGTAGCAAACACATTTTGTTTGGATAATCATGTGGAAAGTAACCATAGTAAACAGTTAAACCAGGACTTTGGGGGGTGGGTTTACCTTTTACTTTATTATTCCATACAAAAGGTTTCCACACAGTTCTGCAACGGGCCCACAGGGGCTGAGCTTGATGTTTATGAAATAAAAGAACATGACAACAGCGCAGTTCATTCGCTGCCTGGTCACACAGCCCCGCTGGTGATATCGTTTTAAAGTACAACCAAGACTAAATAAAGTACGGGGATGAGATAATTAAGTTGTGGCCATGACTTAAGCACAAGTAAGACATGACTTAATTATCTCACTCCCACATCTTACTTAGTCATGACCACAACTTAATTATCCCGTTCCCACACATTATTTAGTCATGACTACGTATTTATCTCATTCCCATGCCTTACCAAGTCGTGGCCACAGCTTAATTATCCTGTTCTCATTTCTCACACAAACTAAGTTGTGGCCATGACTTTATGATCTCGTTCCCACCCTTACTAAGTTGTTGTCATGACTTAATTATCAAACTCCCACACTTTACTACATTGTGGACATGACTTAGTTATCAAATCCCCATGCCTCACTAAGTTGTGGCCATGGCTTGATCAAATTCCCACACCTTACAAAGTCATGGTCACAAATTAATTGTCTCATTGACTTAATTATCTCGTTTACATGCCTTACTAAGTTGTGGCAATGACTTAATTATCTCATTGCTACTTCTGCTAATTTCTGGTCACAACATAATTATCTCGTTCCCATACCTTACTAAGTTGTGGCCAAGGCATAATTATCTCGTTCCCACACTTACTAAGTTGTGGCCACAACTTAATTATGAAAATTTCGCACCTTACTAAGTAGTGGCCAAGACTTTAGTATCTCGTTCCCACAAATACTAAGAAGTGGCCACAACTTAATTATCGTGTTTCAACGGCTTATAAAAGTCATGGCCACAAATTAATTATCTCGTTCCCACACCTTACTTAGTTGTGGCCAAGACTTAATTATCTCATTTCCATGCCTTACTAAGTCGTGGCATTAATTATTTACCTCATTGCTGTTCCTTACGAAGTTGTGGCCACAACATAACAAGCCGTGGCCATGACTTCTGAAGTTGTGATCACGCATTAGAATCCTGTTCCCATGTCTAAGTAAGTGTGTCTCCATATATTGTTGTTGTGACCAGCAGGGTGCAGTTCAGTAAACTTGTGGTTTTAGTTTACTGTCATTTTCAATTTGGCCACGAAACTGTTTAGGCCGTGGAGCTGAGACATGACTGAGACCTGAAACTGTTTTGGCTGATGTTTGAAACCTGATACTGTAGCCTTTCTAGAACAATCTCATCTATGGTACAATAACTGGGTATCAATGTAGGAAATCACACCACCCAAGATGTTTAAACATTTAGTTACGTTTGCATGTGGAAACACTAATGTCCTGCTTTGGTTTGCATTAGATAAATCAATAAATGATCAGCGATTGTTTCTTTTTTTACACTGGCGGTAAATGAGTTTATTACAAGATAATTAATTCGTGGCCATGACTTCAAAAGCCATGCGAACAAGATAATTTATTTGTGGCCACAACTTGAAACATGCTTATCAGCTCATGGATGCTGATAAGACTGACTTCTTAGGTATTGAAATGTGGTATAATACTATAATAACGTGCTATTTATATAATCAAAGTAAAAGTATGTTGATATCCAGCTGTACATATCGCTGCTGTCGGAAGAAAAACCTCGTATCGCCATTTTAGCAGTTTTTCAGTTTTTGATATAATTCGAAAATGTTGCTTTTTATATTGTATGTAAATTTAATGAAGAATGGACCAAAAGAAACGGCCCAAAATGACTTGGAAAAAACTCTGGTTCCATTGACTTACATTAAAAGTAAAGTAGGTTTTTTCCTTTTCCTGTAAAGTTATCATTTGAGATACAAGGTATACATGGTAGTGAGATACATGGTAGTGCTAGTGGGCTACATGCATTAGAGTGCACGATTTATAAATACAAAATATGTGAACATAATTCATGATCCTGAGAACTTATTTTAAGAAGAAATTTAAACTGAAATTCAGGTATGTGCATACTCTTGCAGTCTTCTTTACTTTCACCTAAAAACACTTTCTACAGTGCCGTTTTTTAAATCTGTTACATATTTTCCTACAATATAAAGATTTATATGGAAGATGAATGAAAGTGACTGGAAAGAGGCCACTACCTAAGACTCTTCACCGAAGCGCTCTGACAGCACATTACTGTAATGTGTGATTGAGCTGAGCTATTGTAGTGAGATGCCTCTAAACAGCGCTCTCTAAACAGTGCTCCCTAAAGAGCTTTCACAACGTAAAGACAGCGAAGCAATTAATCAGCGTAGAGGAGAACCACGAGGCTCTTCACTCACCTGTCATCTCCATCATCACTCTATTAGCCAAGTCTCAAACTGTTCACTGACAATGTCTCTCGCTCTTCTTTACCTCTCTCGTACTCTCTCTCCCTCTCCCACTCCCTTTTTCACATCTTTATTTTTCCCTTTTTTTATCATAATGTTCTTTCTCTCTGTCTTCATTGTCCGTCTATCTCTCTCTTCATGCTTTCTCTCTGTTTTTGTTTCACTCTTTCACGGTTTCTCTCTCTCTCCTCTGTTTTTCCTGTATTGTCTCCTTCTCCCTCTCTCCTGTTTTTCTTTCACTCTGTCTCTGTCCCTCATCTTTTCTGTTTTTCCTTCATTGTCTCCTTTTCTCTCGCATTTCCTTTCTGTTTCTCTCTCTTGCCCTATCATTTATCACTCTTCCTCTCTCCATTGTCTCTCTCTCTCCCCTTCTCTGTTTTCTTTCACTCTTTCATTGTTTGTCTTTCATTTCTGTTTTTATTATCTCCTTCTCTCTCATGCTTTCTCTTTCTCTCTCCCTATCACTTATCTTTCTTTCTCTCTCCATTGTTTGTCTCTCTCCCCCTTTGTTTTTCTTTCATTCTTCACTGTCTCCCTCTCTCTTTTTATTTTTAAGCTCTAGGCTCTTTGTAGACTCTCTCCCTTCATCTCTCTCTCTCTTCCTCTGTCTATATCTCTCTGTCTCTCTCTTCCTCTCTCTCTCTTCCTCTCTCTCTCTTTCTCTTCCTCTGTCTATCTCTCTCTCTCTCCCCCTCTCTCTCTTCCTCTCTCTCTCTCTCTCTCTCTCTCTCTCTCTCGTGCAGTCTGAACTGAAGCTCTAAGCTCTGTCTATACTCTCTTAGGCCTCATTAATATCCTGCATGCTCAGGGGGAACAGCCACATGTAGGCATCTACACACTCGCACACACTCACTGAACAGCTGTCGGTCACTTTTGTGTGTGCGTGTGTGAGGCTTTTTGAGAGATTAAGAGACCACATACACAGGAAAACACAGCAGCGCTACACACACACACACACACACAGCTAAAAATGCTGCTTTACTGTGACCCTGAAGCCCAAAACAAGCACCACATACCACCACAAATACATTAACACCATTCTGAAGAACAAGCTGGTCTCTGTTTAAAAAGAAATAATGCATATGGAACGTGTTATTATTACATACAGCTACTTATAATATTGTGCAAAAGCCAGAGACCCCTTAATTTATTTATTTAAATTCCATTCAAAATGGCCATTAAGTACAAGTTATTCATTTTTCAGGAGAGACTTCTGAGGAGATCAGATGTAAGATAACCCACTTGTATTATGAAGAAAAAAGTCAAAGGAAAAATAAGTCAATAAACGTGAGTTTCCAAAACTGGAGTTCAAACATTATTTAAAAGGTACGAAGAAAATGGGACACCTAACAACCACGCAAGAACTGAGTCTGAAAGGATGTGTAGCTGTCGAGAAGCCCTCACTGAGAAAAGGAGAGAAATGAGAAAAGGCTGCTGGTGTTCTCAGAACAATGGACTGACCACTCCAGCCCAGTCCAGACGTCAACTTCACTGAATGTGTTTGGGATTGCTTGGACTGCAAAACTATCCCTGCAGATTTCTTTGAGAAACTAAACTCAAGACTACTGAGAAGCATGGGATGGATATATATATATATCACTGCTGTCAGAACCAAACCTTGTATCTCCAAAATGAAAAAACTACTTTACTTTTAATGGAAGTCAGTGGAAACAGACTTTTTTCCAAGTCATTTTTGGCCATTTCTTTTGGTCCATTAATCATGAAATTTACAAACAATGTAAAGGCCATCAAGCATTTTCAAATTATGCCAAAAACTGAAAAAATGACTATAAAAGCTGCGTTCTGCCGTAACTCTAATCACTGGAGAATCATACCCGACCTGTGGAATTATAAACTCAGCTAGTGACCACATATACATGAAAGCCTGTCTAAGTGGAACAGACCACACTAATCTCCCCACCACAGACACCAGATCAGCACAGACAGACTGACTGACAGTGTGTCACATGGCCAGAAATATAGAGAGCAAAGAGACAGACATAGAAGAGGGAAGAGAGTGGGAGAGATAACAGAGAGAGAGAGAGAGAGCAAGAGAGAGAAAGAGAGAAAGAGAGATAGTGCTGTCTGTCAAGAGTATCTTGAGTGAACTGCAGCACCAACACTGATAAAGATCATCGACCCTCAGCACGAACCACCACTGATCTCACAGTGAGTGAGTGTGTGTGTGTGTGTGTGTGTGTGTGTGTGTGTGTGTGTGTGCGTGAATGTGCATCACTGCTACTGCTACACACACACACTTTTATGAAGTCTAAAACAGACTGATCTGAGAAAACAGCGTGTTACTCTGTCTTGTTCACCTCTGTTTTTCTCTCTCTTCCTCTCTTTGTTTTTTATTTTTCCTCTCTCTGTCTCTCTGCCTCTCTCCTCTGTTATTTTCTCTTTCCTCTCAGTCTTTCTTTCTCTCTCTCTCCGTCTTTCTCTTGCTCTCACTGTTTGTTCTCTCTTTCCTCTTGCTGTCTCTCTTCCGCTCTTTCTCTCTTTGCCTTCGCTGTCTCTCTCTCCCTGTTTTTTTCTTTCTTTTTCCTCCCTCTGTCTCTCTTCCTCCCTCTCCAGTTTTTTTCTTTCCTCTCACTGTCTTTCTTTCTCTTGCTGTCTCTATCTTCCTCTCTCTCTCTTCCACTCTCTCTCCGTGTCTTTCTTCCTCTCTCTTTCCTCTTGCTGTCTCTCTTCTTCTTTCTTTCTCTCTTTTCTCTCTCTCTATCTATCTCTTTCTCTCTTACCTCTCTCTCTTTTTTCTTGCTGTCTCTCTTTCCTCTCTCTGTCTCTCTCCCACTCTTTCTTTTCTCCTTTCTCTGTCTTTCTCTCATACCTCTCTCTCTTTCTCTCTCTCTGTCTGTCCTGACTGTTCCAAATCTCTGGACACAACTGTCCCTATAAATGCTCTCTCTCTCTTTCTCTCTCTCTTTCTCTTTTCTCTTCCTTTTCACTCACGTTCTCTCTGTCTCTCTCTCTCTCTGTTCTTTTCATCTTCACACACACATACAGAGTAAACTGTGCTTCATTCATTCAGACCTGCAGCAGTGAGAGGCTGTTTTGAAGGGGCGAAGAGAGGGAGTGAGAGACAGAGAGAGAGAGAGAGAGAGAGAGAGAGAGGGATGAAGAGCATGCAGCACAAAGTCTTATTATTTATCTTCTAAGCAGACGGAGGCAGGTAAAGAGTGAGTGTTTGAAGTCTTGCACTTTCAACCCGACTGAACTAAAAAAAAAACGCCTTTAGTTTTTAGAAGCAGCGCGACAGAAGCTGCTATTCTGGGTTTAAAATTCTGAAAGCTCTGTCTGACTTTACTGCTTTACAGCTTTTGTTATAGTTTTAGACGAGACATCAGAGTGATATTTAGAGGAACAGACGTCCTGTTTCTCTGAGTATGACAGTATTCTGTCTGTCTGTCTGTCTGTCTGTGTGAAATACAAATACACAGGCATGTTTTTTTTATATTGGGTGGGGGCCTACCAGGACACGGGGTCACACACACATACACTACTAAACCTGATCTCTTTGAAAGGGTAACATTACATGTGAAGGATAAAAATTCTTAACTTAAAAGAATGTTCATATACTGAGATCCTAATGATGGCATTATTAATCATAATAATAATAGGATGACACTTATGTATTATACGTGATAATAACACAATAACACGTAATTACCTATATATATATATATATATATATATATATATATATATATATATATATATATATATATATATATATATCGCTGCTGTCTGACCAAAACCTTGTATCTCCAAAATGGTAGTCCCATATGCACTATATATGAAAGTACCTATATGCAATAAGAATGTCCCATATTCATCCCATACATATCCTGTATACCCTTATATGTGTGTGTATATAAGCGTCTATATGTAATTAATGTCCTACTACATGTATTATGTGTACATAAGCATCTGTCCGTTATGATATACCCCATATACCCCGTATATATGTTAGTACTTATATGTACTAATACCCAAATATCTGCATTATTATTAAATACATGTAAGCATCTATATGTATTACCAATATGTCCCTTTTCTAGTGTGTGTATATATATATATATATATATATATATATATATATATACATATATATATATACACACACACACACACACACACACACACATAATAGGTAAGAATATATTTATTTTATATGTGAGTTTCAACATGTATTTATAATACTCTTCATTTTAAGCTTAACTCAGTAACCAAAAAGAACTGCTTTTGCCCTCGTTTTTAAAATTAGGCACTTTTACTCTGTTTGTCCTGATGCTGTAGGTTCCCCATGTTTTCATGTTTTCCTCTGGTTTCCCTGCACCGTCGGGACATTATTATCCTGAAACAACGTATGAACTAACACACACACATACAAACACACACACACACACACACACACACACACACACCTCAACAGCAAAACCTGTTGAAGAGTTTTACTCACAGTCCACGGAGTCGGAGCCAGATCTTCTCTATCTGGTCCGGTTGGAGGTACTTCAGAGAGGTGCTCTCAAACTCCTCGATCTCTTTGGTGGGAGACTCCATATCTGGGACGGAAGGCTGGAGTTAATCCTTTTAGGACAAGTGAGGGATCCGGACAGAGTGAGAGAGAGTGAGAGAGAGTGCGCGTGCTGGGGTCCCTCTTTAGTCCAGCTGTGGCCAGCACACTGCAGCTGGCATCTTCGTCTTCATCTTCATCCTCCTCCTTCCTCTACCTCTCTCTACTCCTCCTCTGGTCTGTGTGCAGCTCTCTCGCTCTGAGCTTTAGTTCAGGAGTTGGAGGGGGTGGGGAGTGTGTGACGCTTAGAGGTGTGTGTCTGTGTGTGTGTGTGTCGAGTCTAGACTGAGCGCGCTCAAAGAGCAGGAAGTCTACAACAGAGCAATACATCCATACTCTCTCTCCCTCTCTCTCTCTCTCTCTCTCATTCATTCAATATGGGCTTTATTGACATAACAAATTTACAGTTGTGTTGTGACAATAGTAAAAATATTAAAAATGTTCTCTCTCTCCCTTTTTCTTTCTTTCCCCTTTTCATTCGATCTTACTCCCTCTCTCTTTCTTTCTCAATTTTTTGCCCCTTTCGCTTTTTTCACTCATTCTCCCATCCCCCTCTTTTTGCCTCTCTTTTTCCTCTCTTACTCACATCACACTCTTTCATTTTTCTTTCTTTCTCTCTCTCCCATACTCTCTCTGTCTCTCCTTCTCTCTTTCTTTCTTCCTATTTGTCTCTCATTCTTACACCGTTTTTCTTTCTTCTTTCATTCTCTCACTTCCTCTTTTTCCTTTCATTTTCTCTCTCCTGTCTCTCTTTCTCTCTCCCCTCTTCCTTCTCTCTCCTCTCGCTTTCTTTTTTCGTCACTCCCTCTCTCTAGTCTTTCCTTCTTTCTCTCCTTTTCTTCCTCATACTCCCTCGCTCTGTCTTTCTTTTTTCTTTCCTTGTTCCTCTCTCTCTCTACCTCTTTTCTCTCTCTCTTTTCCATTCTCTCTTTTCCTCTTGTTTTTCTCTGATAAATTCTCTACTCCTTTCTCTCTCTCTCTGCCTCTCTCTCCCGCTCTCATTCTTTCTCTCTCTTATTCATTCAGTATGTGCCAATATGTGTCTTCACATCACGAATTTGCATTTGTATCATGAAAGCCCTGCAACAAGCAATGTGATGCAATATAGCAACCTCTCTCTCTCTGTCTCTCTCTCTCTCCCTCTCAATTCAGTGTCTGCCTTATTAACATGACAATCAAATTTCAAAGCAATGTGTAAATATAATAACAATAAAGAAAATATTAACTGTCAAACGACAAAGGTGTGTTGTAGTTTTGTATTAAGATACCAAACACTAAGAAAAATCTTAGTGTCCCTCACCCCTTATTCTTTTTTCTCTCCTCCCTTCTTTTTTATCTCTCACTTTTTTACTCTCTCTCTCCCTCTTATTTTCTCTCATTCATTCAGCATGAGCTTTATTGACATGACAATCTACATCTGTGTTGTGAAAGCCCTGCAACAAGCAGTCTTGTGCAATATAGAAACAATAAAAATACTCTCTTAGTCTCTCTTACTCTCTTTCTCCTTTATTCTCTCCTTCTCTCTCTCTCTCTGTCTCACTCAATTCAGTTCAGTGTTTTATTGTTGTGTCATATTTATATTTGTGTTGTCTCTCTATTTTTCTCTATCTAGCTCACTCTTTTCCTTCCTCTTCTCTCCTTTTTCTCTCTTTCTCTCTCACCTGTTCTGTTTCTCTGCCTCTTTTTCCCCCAGATTAATGTAGCCCACTGATCCAACCCTGATTGAGCGTTGGAGGTAGGGAATAACGAGAGTGGGAGGGAGGGAGAGTGAGTACAGAGAGGGAGAGAGAGAGAGAGAGAGAGAGAGAGAGAGAGAGAGAGAGTAAAAACCAAAGAGAGAGAGACATAGTGAAAGAACAAAGAGAGAGAAGCAAATGAGAGATGGAGAAGGAGAGAACAGACAGAGAAAAAGAGAGTAAGAATGAGAAAGAGAGAGAGAGAGAGAAAGAGAGAGAGAGAGAGAGAGAGAGGGAGAGACATAGCAAGAGAACAAAGAGATAGAGCCAAAAAGGGAGAGAGACAAATGAGCGAGAGAAAGAATAGACCGAGAAAAACAAAAGAGAGAGAGACACAGCAAAAGAACAAAGAGAGAAAAACAAATGAGAGATGGAGAAAGAAAGAGAACAGAGAAAAAGAGACTAAGAACGAGAGAGAGAGAGAGAGAAGGAGAGGAAGAGAGAGACATAGCGAGAGAACAAAGAGAGAGTGGCAAATGAGGGAGGGAGAGAGAGAGAGAGACCAGACAGAAAAAGAGAGAGTAAAAACAAGAGAGAGAGAGAGAGAGAGAGAGAGAGAGAGGGAGAGTGGACCACCAGCAGTGATGGCTAGGTGTAGTCTGATCAATAATGACAAAGTGCGGCCCCTTTATTTGTCATGAAGCAGATGGGGGGTGGAGAGAAGAAAGAGAGAGAGAGTTAGAAAAAGAGGTATGGAGGGATTAAAGAGATGTACGCTTTTGAAGACAGTATGACAAGAAAGCAATGGGGGAGGATGGAAAAAGCACTTTAGAGCAAATAGCATAAAGTGGAGGAACACACACACACACACACACACACACACACACACACACACACACACTCAGTGCTGAAGAGCTGCAGTCACTCTCGGTCTGTTCTTTCTTCTCCAGTGCGGATGTTCAGTGAGTGGATATTTTCCGCTGTTTATGTCAATGGAGATGACTAGTATGTCTCTGTCAATGAAGCCATTACCAAAAAGATGTATCACTACATAGGACACAGTGTGCCTCCACCTGGCTCAGCAACCATTACCCCACTTCCAAAAACTACAAGTCCAACCACACAAAGCACACCCACCTTTATTTGGACAACAATCAGTTTGTCAGTTTTTTCAGGTACACAAATTTTGTAGGTGCACACTGTAGGTTAACAATTACTGGCTGTAGCCCAGCTGTTGCTGAAAAACTGACCTGTCCATGTTCCACCCACAGACACAGTTTCTTCTAGCAACTTTTACTAAGTTAACAAAGTTTATAGAACGACTGCAAAAATCTCATTAAACCCCTTAAAATCTCAGGCTTATCACATACTAAGGGTTATTAATCAGTAACTACAGGGACTTCAATGCAACCCGGCTGAGTTATTCTTAGGTTATAAAAGTGTGTACTAAAATTTTGGGTCCTGGCCAATTAAGAGTTTTAACCTAATGGCAAACTGTAGCACACAACTCAGTTTTTGCCAGTATTCCTACATTTAGAGTGTGTTGTTAACTTCAAATATACATGAGGGATGTATTTCAGCCACTGAAAATTTACGTAAAAAATGGCACTTTCAGTTTTTATCCGAAAGAGAAAAATCGTTGAAGGTTTTGACCAAAAAAAGAGAATTTCCCTATAATTTGAACGGTAATGGAAATGAGAAATAGCGATTAAAAATTGTGATCTGTAATCGCTGTTCATGCTGAATACAGCGAAGTAGGCCACACTATAATAACTTCCATCCATCCATCCATCCATCATCTAAACCGCTTATCCTTCTGGGTCGCGGTGGGGTGCTGGAGCCTATCCCAGCTGTCATTGGGCGGAAGGCAGGATACACCCTGGACAGGTCGCCAGTCCATCGCAGGGCAGACAGACAGACATATACATTCACACACACACACTCACACCTAGGGGCAATTTAGCATGTCCAATTAGCTTAACTGCATGTTTTTGGACTGTGGGAGGAAACCGGAGTACCCGGAGGAAACCCACGCAGACACGGGGAGAACATGCAAACTCCACACAGAAATGACCCTGGTCACCCGGCCGGGAACCGAACCCAGGCCCTTCTTGCTGTGAGGCGACAGCGCTACCCACTGTGCCACCGTGCCGCCCACTATAATAACTTAATTAATTTTATTATATGTAAACTTTTGAGTATTTGGGTGTTGTTTCAAAGCTGCCAAGTTTTGATCAGCAACAGCAACATAGTCTAGCTTGGTAGTGAAGCATTAGGTTGCATGGTGTTAAAGCTACCCTGCCTACCACTGGGACAATCACTGATCAGGTACTATTTGGGCAGTGAATCATTCTCAACAAAGTAGTGACAATGATATGTAGATGGTGCTGGTACAAATGTATTTGTACCAGTAAATGTAAATGTGTCAGTGTTGTTGAGGTTTTTACACGTCAGTGTCACTGCTGGGTTGAGAGTGGTCCACCACCCAAAAACATCCGACCAAAAGCAGCTCTGTGGCCAGAAACTGACCACGGAGGAAAGGCTAGATGATGACTGTAACACAAACTGTGCATCAGCAAATGTGCAACAGTCTCTAAGTGTACAAGGGAGGTGTTTCTAATAAAGTGGCCAATACATGTATACAGTGATTATTCCGTTAAAACTGTACAAGGCAGGCGTTTCCAATAAAATGGGCAGTACACGTTTACAGTGATTATCCCCTTAAAATGCCAGGTTTATTACATACTAAGTCTTATTATTCAGTAACTACAGAGACTTCAGTGCAAACTGGTGGAGCTATTCTTAGGTTACAGAAGTGTGTAATAAAACTTCGGGTCCACCGGTGAGTTCTGGCCATTTAAGGGGTTAAAAACCCAACAACAGTGAGGGCCACCACTCAAACAGTCAGCCGTGGTCCTTTGCTAGTCCTATTGATGTACTTGGTAGAGGGGAACTGATAAACTGTGCACCAGTAGAGGTGTACAAAGTAGCCTAATAAACTGGCAGCTCAGTGTATTTACTTGAGCAGATGTTGAAGTAAATGATGAAATCCACTCAGAACAAAATCCATGAACAGAAATGTTATTGCAGTCAGTTTGTCCTGACCTCGCAGACCTTCCTGCCTTTGAGGAAATGCCCATAAGCAGCAGTAAATTTGATTTACTCTTGTTTCCCCTTTCGTTTCTTGTCCCTTTCTGTTCTGTTCCACTACGGGAACTGCCTGAAAGAGCACACAGACAGCCAACCAGGCCTTAAATACAATAGACTGGAAGAGGTGGACTTATTCTTGTCATTCACTGAAAGCCAAGAGCACCTAGCTTACATTACTCTACTGATCCAGCCATGAATGAGTGGTAGAGAGAAAGAAACCAGAGCGAGAAAGAAGGATGGAAAGAGAGAGGGTAGGGATTTATAAGGTTTTATAAGGAGTTAGAGTTAGTATAAGCGTGATGTCAGTAAAATGGGTTTCTTTTTGCCGTATTCAGATTGGATTCGTTTTTCAGGGGGACGGTTGTTAAATATTTGTACACTTCTTAGTAATAAAACTCTCACATCCAGACAGCAATAAAATTGCCACAGAACAAGGGATTTTCTAGTGGTTGTATTCAGTGGTGCACCATGACTATTAGAGCTGGACCTTCAGTTCAGGCCATAAATGTCAAAACTCGGTGAAAAACAAGGGAAAAAAACACTTCTACCATAATGCTAATTTCTGCTAGCGCCCCTAAGTATGTTAGCGCGACGCTAACGGTGATTCACATGAGCACTGTTCAGTCATTCTATACTAAATGCAGACATTTGAAGTATCTAAAAGACATTCCATGTTTCATTTAAAGCTCATAACAGACATATTTTACTTTGTAGCAGTTTTTGTGATTCCTCCTCGAGCTGCTTTTCCATCTGGTCATAACATGGGTCAGGCTCTCACACATAATCGCAGTCAGACTTTCAGAAAGCCTAGAGTGAAGTTTTTTCGTACGATATTGTTTCACCCACTGGTTAATCTGACACATCAGTACTTCGGGTCAGTTCCTGAAATGCTAACCAATGAGAGACCTCGCTTGGCTGTATCTACCTAGATACTGCAGAGAAAAACACCCTGACTAGAGAATCTTCCGATGGGTTAATCTGATGTGAGAGTGATTCAAAAGCATCTGTTTTTCATTTTGCAATTCAGAAAATCTGGAGGTTAGTAGGGGCGGTCAAAACGCCAAAAACGTGCCTGGAAAAACATATAGATGTGTATACGGATGGCACTAAGTTGATCAGAGGATTGCTGAGTTTGGTGAAAAACAGTATGTAATTCAGCCTGTAATTTTCTCAGGGGAGGGAGGAGAGAAACACCAACATGGCTGATCTGGACTGCAATAAAACCACACAGGAGCACCTGTACAAAAGGAAATTACCCCATGTAAAGTTAATTCCGTCCAATATAGGGCTATAGCCAGCCTCGCAAACTAGACTTTTATCATCAGAAAGTCTGGAGAGGTTTGTCATTTAACATGGCCAAGAACCACTTACTGTGACAAGAAAGGGCCATCTGACTGACATGCAAAATAGCCAACCACAAACCACAGTTTTTGACGTGTAAAAAACAACCACAGGAAACAGAGTAATATGTGTCAGAAAACACACAAGCCTTTCTTGTTTACTAGCAACTTATTGGACACTCAAATAACCTTTGAAGCTGTTTTTAATCCAGCTACTATATCTGGCTCTGCAAGAGTGTCACAGCACGCAGAGCGCTTACAAAAGTGTTTTCCCATCGCCGAGATTAAACCTGGTACACAGGCGTTTGTACACACATGTGGATAGTCAGTGAGAATGCAGCTGATAGACTTCTGATCTCTGAAGCCACTTGGTCTCAGTCATGCTGGAACAGAAAAGGGTCTTCCCCAAAATCTTCCCACAAAGTTGGAAGCAGACAGTTGTCCAAATTATCTTGGTCTGCTGAAGCATTAAGATTTTCCTTCACTGGAACTAAGGGGCCTATAGGCCAACCCCTGAAAAACAACCCCATAGCATTATCCCTCCTCCACCAAACTTTACAGTTGGCACAGTGCAGTCAGGGAGGTAAAGTTCTACTGGCATTCACTAAACCCAGACTCATCCATCAGACTGCCAGATAGTATTTGGAACTCTTTAGTGAGTGATTCAGTAGAGGATAGGTACTGTGCGTTTCAGTGCTCGCTGGCCCCACTCTGTGAGTTTGCATGGTCTACCACTTATAGGTGACTGGGGCAGATCTAGCAGAACAGAAATTTCACAAACTGACTTGAGGCAGAGGTGGCATGTTTAAAGTCACTGAGCTCATCAGTATATCCCATTCTAGTGTCAGTATGTGTCTATAAATTGCATGGTTATATGCTTCATTTTATCCACCTTTTAGCAATGGGTGTGGCTGATGCACCTGATCTCAATAATTAGAAGGGGTGTCCCAATACTTTTGTCCACATAGTGTATGTTCCAAAGCTGATACATTTTACAGTACGCATATCCCCACCCCACCTCCCCAGTGTCACTGGAACCACTCAACTACAAGGTTATTAAGGGGTTGATGAATGAATGAATATTGCTGCATGGAAAATTACACAGCTGAACATCAATGCATCAACAGACCTCATCAAACTCCCCACACGAACCAGCTTTGTCAGATGTGGTAGTGAAGCTGCTTTTGTCAGTAGTCGTGCACAGTTTGAATAGGTGGTGTTGGTATATAACAGCATTTAATAGTGAACTAACTTTTCATTCAATTCATTCAATTTTAGCTTGCTTGTAGCAAGTATGTAATGTTATGCATATTTGGACTCATAATTCAGAAGATCCAGTGATATTCAGAGGAAGAAATGTGTCAGGTTTGCATATGCAGGACACTGACCACAGAGCACCACATGACTTCAGAGGACACAGATGCTACACCCACAGATGTACACAGAGCACATGAGCCTGAGACTATTCTGTATAGGTAACCCAAAATTTCATGCAATGTATTTTTATACCAGGGACCTTTTACTTTCCAAAGCTATTACTATGAATTACTTAATTACTTAAATACCACTAAAAAGCTATCATTTTTCTTACGGTCAAAACACTATTTTGGTCATGGATATCTTTTTGTCATGTGGCTGGGTGATAAAGTTTCACTAATCAACCTCAGCACAAATTTAGTTAGTAGCAGAAAGTTAGTTAGACCATGTACTTTACATTTGCTGTTCCTTTATTTATTTTTAAGACTTGTTTGTTTTTAGGTTATAAGGTTATACTGGCTTTGTACTTCATATTTTTTTTATCTTCATATTATTTGAAGATGCCCTGCGCCAGTAAAATGTGTGTAAGATTTATTAACAGAAATGGAATAAAGCAAGCATGTCAAACTGGGGATCTTCTGGGCCAAAGTGCTGTGGAGATTAGTGTGTACCTTCATCTATCGCTCTGAATTCAGTTCATGAAGGCCTTGCAAATTGGCTGATGAGCTGAATCAGGTGTGTTTAAAGAGGCAGTGTGCTGAAGTCTGCAGTGTTTTGGCCCGCGAGGACTGGAGCCTGACACATGTGGAATATTGTATACAAAGCCAAGTTTTCTATAGTGTATGATCACCTGTAAATATGAATTGTTGTGCTTTCGTCAGCTTAGATAGAGCCCTTCATATCTACAAAAGGAGCCTTAGGAGTCCTCTTCCAACAGAGGCTGCCATGTTGCGCTGCCATGAATGCCAGTAGCCCAGAATGGACAAACCAAACACTGGCTCTAGAGAGTGCCTTTCGTGTTTTTATGCTGCAGCTGGAATTTGGTGGCACTATAGCACCAGTTGGATGATGCAAGGGAAAAAACAAGGGAGGGTGAATTCTCATCATCAAAGAAGCAAAAACATGGAGAAGTGAAATGAAATCGGGACAGACGACAGCGGAAAACTTGACCACCACCGTAGGTTCTACTACACACTTGGAAAGGGAGGGTTGGGGGGGTGGTATACAGTTGGTTGCAATCTGCAACCTCACCACAACATGCCACTATAACTTACACACTTTAACTCTTTTGAATTGCTTATTATAGTAATATAGACCAATATCTGAATCAGATGTGTTACTATAGTGCAGAGTTCACCTTTTTCCACTGAAAACAGATTTTCTCTGTACTTGAAAAAAGTGATTTGTGGGATGCTATGTAGCAGCTTAGTTTTGAGCTTGAACCTATCATGGTCCAATATACTGGAATATGCTAATTAGAGGATGTGCCGGGCACCAATGGGATAGGCGACATGAGGCCAGTGCCCGAACTAAGCTACTTTAAATTCATTTCCTCGTTAGCAGCGGAGGCTAACGTTAGCTTTGCAAGAAGGCTAAACGACCAGCCATTCAGGCTCACTGACACAGGAATGAGGCAAGTTTGGAAGATAAAGAAATCGAATGACAGGTGCTGGAGTGACAGAAAGACGGAATCTTTCTGATTATTAAAGTTGCTTTTTGTTTCTGTAGTGTTTCATCTGCTCAAATTTATAGACAGCCAAATTTATAGACAGACAAATGATTTTTCTGTGTTTTCATTTATGACTTTGGCGATACCTTAAGACTTTGTGAGTTTTTACTGTTTGAATGTAAGGCATTTGATAATTGAGAAATAACAATTATATTTGATAACTGACAATCATATCCGCAAATAAACTGCAGTTTAACTAAAACTACTGGTGGCTATTTCAGTTTTGACAGTATATAAATTATATCGGCCAATGTGATCACTTATTAAAATTTTCTGTTCTTTAAAATCTGTTTTCCTATTGACAAAATGCTCATATCGGTCAGGCCCCAACCTTAACACATGAGTCAGTACAGAACGTGAAAATAACCTTTGCTCCATTTCCAGTGTATTACATTATTATTCTCCACACATTCTCTCATTCAGAGTCAAGCTGGCCTCAGCAATGCCTGCTCTAAAAGAACAATTTTCTTTTCTCCACAGCACTCGGCGACAGAGATTGAAATGGGCCCATTTGCTACACGCTATGAAACTCTGCATATGTACTGCAGGCTACGTGATGAGAAGAGAAATAAATAATCCATGGGGACATAATGATGTTTGAATGGAATATTGCAGTGGTTTCTGGACATAACGCTGCACGGTGCAGCAGAGTCACTTTAATATTACCATATTCCACAGCCTGAGACTCAAAGCTAATAATATATAGTTTAATTTCAGCAACAGCGGCCTAGAAAAGGGAAATCGTTTCCTTCTTCACTACAGTCAGAGGTGCCAACTCAAGACTGACTCACGATTTTGGATCTTTTCTCAAGCTCTCACACAGTGCAAAGAAATCTCAAGCCAACCTACCTACATGCTCGGAACAAACTTGCATCACGACTATTTTATGCTCTTGCTGCATAATGACATCCTACTGAGACGCATTCTAGCCCAGGGGCTCCAAACCTACTCGCAGCTCACACAACCCAGCAGAAAAGCTTTCGAAGAAGATTTAACCAACCTGAACGTTTCAAAAGCAAGCAAATATAACACAATAATCAATGTAGCACAACCCCCCCCACCACCCTCCACCTGCACACTGAAATTACAAGCACAACTTTGGTGGTCTACACTCACTGAGCAATTTATTAGGTACACCTACCTTGTTTCTGGACTCAATGTCCATTTTATTTGCTCCACTTACCACAGAGGTGCATTTTGTAGTTCTACAATTACAGACTATAGTCCATCTATTTCTTTGCATACTTTGTTAGCCCCCTTTACCCTGTTCTTCAAGGACCCCTACAGGACCACCACAGAGCAGGTATTATTTGGGTGGTCATTCATTCTCAGCAATGCAGTGACACTGAAGTGGTGGTGGCATGTTAGTGTGTGTTGCGCTGGTACGAGTGGATCAGACATAGCAGTGCTGCTGGACTTTGTCCACTCGCTGTCCGCTCTATTAGACACACTTACCTTGTTGGTCCACCTTGTAGATGCAAAGTCAGAGACAGTAGCTCATCTGCTGCTGCACAGTTTGAGTCGCTCATCCTCTAGTTCTTCATCAGTGGTCACAGGACGCTGTTGGCTGGATATTTTTGGTTGGTGGACTATTCTCAGTCCAGCAGTGACTCTGAGGTGTTTAAAACTCCAGCAGCACTGCTGTGTCTGATCCACTCAGACCAGCGCAACACACACTAACATGCCACCACCACGTCAGTGTGACTGCAGTGCTGAGAATGATCCACCACTCAAATAATACCTGCTCTGTGTTGGTCCTGTGGGGGTCCTGACCATTGATGAACGGGTTAAAGGTGGGATAACAAATTAGGCACAACAGATGGACTACAGTCTGTAGTTGCAGAACCACAAAGTGCTCCTATTAGGTAAATGGAGCTAATAAAATGGACAATGAGTTCAGAAACAAGGTAGGTGTACCCATTAATGTGCTCAGTGAGTGTGTATTTGTGCATCCCTACAATTTGAGAAAGTATTTGCGCTTCAATGTCCGGCTTTCAGAAAGTTGTAACAGATGAAAAACGCCAAACGCAATGAAGACTCCTGACTTATTTTAACCTCATAACTGGGTGAACATTTCATGATGAATAGACCAATAAAACGGAATAAAATATCATTACATGAACATGTATTAAAGTTTTTTTTTTCCTTCTCCTATAAAGTTATCATTTTTGAGATACATCATTTTATCATGACAGCAATGATGTAGTAGCTGCTTTTCTGTTAGTCCTAAGCTCTGACGATACTGTGGGCCCATTGTAACTCCAAATGTGTTTTAAAATTCAATATCGGCAGCTTACATTATGTCTCTTGCATTATAAGAAGATTTGCCAGTGTGCTGTACAATATTATATCTGTGCTATAATCTGTGATAGATGCAAAAAATAGACTTTCATTTAAAGCTTCAGGAAGGATTTCCATATCCACAATAGATTCTTAATGATTCTGTAAAAGGCAAACCTGTACTGCCATAAATTCAAAGAGGAGATCAGCCATACCTGCTATTAATTATATGCAGAGTACTTTCAAATGTGATTAAGCACCTCTAGAGCACCTGAGATGAGACAGCAGAAAGTGATGCAAGTGTTTACTTCTTTTTATTCTTCTCATCAGTTTTGGTCTTTAGTGAAGTCAAGTCAAGGTTTATTATTTAGCGCTTTTTACAACAGATGTTGTTGCAAAGTAGCTTTACAGAAGAATCCGAGTCCGAGCCCCCATGAGCAAACCAATGGCGACAGTGGCATGGAAAAACTCCCTAAGAGCAAGAGGACGAAACCTTGAGAGGAACCAAGACTCAAAAGGGGAATCCATCCTCCTCTGGTCGACACCAGATAGCAAACAATAACACAAGCAATATGGACAAAGAATAAGGTTTTAACATTAGTATAAAACATTTAAAATACAGAGAAGGAGAAAAGCAGGGGAAGCAATGGCTACGATTAAATAGTTTGAGTCTTTGCAGCAGCACTATCTTCAGGAGGGTCAGTGGCATGCAGAAGAGGTTTGCACAGGATTATACAGCAGGAAGCCCCATGGTGGTCAAACTGGTCCAGTAGATGGGTGAGCAGTGGGCACCTGATGGGCAGGATGGGCAGTTGTTCAGCTCTGCAAAGTACTTTAAGGGGAATTCCATCAGATTTCTGTATAATTCAGTTGTTAAGACAAAACAAACAAAGTAGTTTGATGCGAAATGTGTAATTCTAGAGAATCCTACCGAGACAGAACTGTTCACAGTGATGGAGAACCAGACATCTATAGGGTTTAATATCTCTAAAAGTTCCTTCACGGAAAGTTATATAGTTTAAACTTGCTGGCTTTAAATGACATTAAACTTATGGGCATTTTCTGCATTTTTGTTCACAAACAACTGGATTTGTTTTCTACTGTTTAATTACCTGATGGACTACAACTACCATAAACTCCAGAACAGCTCGCATGACAAAAATGGCTTGAGGAAGGTGTCAAAGGATGTTAATTTTACGGGCCGAGGTGCCTTTTTCTATTGTTTTCAACGTGAGAAACATGCTTTGCATGCTGTGTTTCTACATTTGTTGCTCGTCTTTTATGGGCCCTGCAAGGCTGGGATTTGCATGCAGCGCTCCGGGCACGCAAGTTGTAAAAAGTTCAACTTGAAGTGGTCAAGTACACTCTTAGAAATAAAGGTTCTGTGCAGGTACATTTTTTGTTCATCAAGGTGTAAACAATGTAAATATACCCTCAAAGGTACAGCAGTGGTTTTAAGCTCCAATTGTGAACCTTAAATAAGTTTCTCCAGGTGAAAAGTACATGTTTGTACCTGTTCATAACCCAATGTTTTAAAACAGAACAATAAAATAAAAAGCCTGGAGACGAGACGGGGTGTGTGGAGTCAATACAACCTAGAAAATATCATTTCAATAGAGTATGGTACAGTTACGTTCCCTGACTAAAGGTACTGAGATGTACCCTTGAGGGTACCACCCCAGTGTCAAGAGTGGTACTTCCCCAGTGACAGTTTCATACCTTTTTTTCTGAGAGTGTACCCTAGATCATGATCATTTTCCTGTGCTTATTATTCAGATCAAAGCTAAGGCAAGCTTTACGGTTGTAAAATAGGAGGGATTAGTGGCTGCAGTCCTTCATATATCTAAATGACATAAACAAAAGACAGCCTTTTTTAGTTTAAATGTTGCAAACAGCGCCATGTTTACTAGTTAACAGTGCTACTTTTTGCCTATACATATCCAAACGGTAGCTTCGAAGCATTGCAGTCCTTGACATTTCAAGTAGGTTTTTCTTGTTTTGTTATGTCATCTATAACAAGCAAGCAAGAATCACAGGCATTTACATGGCTATTATTCTTCTATTTAACAGGTTATTTACAGGATTACTGACCTCTTTCAGTCAGATAGAAATTGTATTCCAACTGAGGTGTACACGTTCTATTCCGATTGAGCTATCAGACAGATTATTAACGGATTATTAGGCTGCATATAAACATGGCTTTTGTGTTGTAGACATTGTGATCCCTGGTTCCTATCACCACCACTGTAAAGAAAATCACGGTCGGTAAGCTTCTCTAGAACTGAGAATTTCACATCAAACCACTCTGCATAACTTTGATTACATCTCAACTATTGAATGAGGCCGAAATTTAGAAAAATTGGAATTCCCCTTTAAGTCTTTCTACTGCTTTCTCTTTATTAATGTCTTTCCTTCCTGTCTCTTCCAGTTATTCTTTTTCGTTCTTGCCTTCTTTGCGTTTCTTTTATAGTTTTTGTCTTTTAGTTTTCTTGTCCCTTAGCCTCTCTCTCTCTCTCTCTAAGAACATGCTGGTGACTCAGCTTCGCAAGCCTTTCAATTACATGATGCAGGCTGCAGGGGATAATGCCACGGCACCAGGCTCAAAGGAGGACCACCGCTATCCTGCTTTCATCTAAGGAGATGGGCGCCAGCATGTGTGTGCGTGTGAGGTGACAGTGCTTGGGCCCCTACTCCATCTTTTGCTCTTCAAAGGCCGATCGTGATCAGGCTTCTCCTCTACTGAGTCTCTCTCTCTTTCTCTCTCTCGGCTAAGCTCCGCTTGCGCTGTCTCTGCAGAAGCCGGGAGATACAAAGGGGCTGTGGTGAGTGACAGCAGTGTCACTGTGAAGACTGTGCAAGATTTCTGCATGCTGATGTCTCCGTTGACCTGCACACACCAGGCTTCTGCCTGTCTCCTCAAAACATAATGGACGAGGCCTGACACCTGACCACTGAAAACACAGCTCATCACCCCATCAGCAGGACGGCTCACACGGCTCACCCACGCACCCCAACCCGAGAGAGGCAAACAAACACTGAGAACCCCTACCACGCTCAACAACTGACTGGCCACTGATTTATAGGCTTATCATTTAGTGGTATAAAAGTTAACGTGTTAATGATGCAATGAATGATTAAAGGCTCAGTATACAATTTCAATCCAATACACTTTTTGTCAAATTCAGTTCATATCTCCTCACGGTCCGCTAGCTCTGTTCTGTGTGCACACTGGAAAAAAAAATTGGTGTTCATACACAGCCCTGGTTCTGTAAAAGGGAAATAGACAAAATGGCTCGGGATTAGAAACACAACACTATTCCAGCCAATCAGCAAAAGGGAGTGTTCGTGCTCGTCCATAGGACAGGAGGAAGGGGAGGGGCTACATGCTGAACTACATGCAGCGTCAAGAAGGGGAGATGGCTGAGAAGCAGACAAAGAGGAGAAAATCAGAAGAACGAAGACTGAGAAAGAAGTTCTTTGATAAGGCAGAGCAAAGAGCTGTGTTAACATCGGTGAGGTGTTTCAACAGTGGAGAGACCTCTGAAAGGTGATGAGGCTCAAATTGGCTTCCTATTCGCTTTTTCTCACTCCACCTTACACGGAATGTAACAGCAGTACCATTTAAGGCGGAATGGGAAAATTCGAACAAGAAGCTGAGGCACCTGAAGACGTCATATTCTGAGACACATAAACTGGACCCCCGTCCCACCGCTGTTTTTTAAAGTTCAAAGCATAAACTTCGCCTCCTCTGCAGACCAGAATCTGCTCCCGTCATGTTGAACGTTATAAACTTTCGCTACGACGTGACACACATGTGCAGAATGTACTTAAACTTTCCAATTGGTAATGCAATCGGATACTGACGTTTACATGGTTATCATTTTTCTATTTAACAGATTATTTGCAGGATTACCCACCTCATTCAATATGATAGAAACTGTATTCCGAATGGCCTCAATCGGACTAGTCTATTTCGATTGAGGTGTATACATGGACGTATTTTATTTCGATTGAGCTGTTATTTGGATTGAAATGCATGAAAGGCAAGAGGAGTTTGCTCCAATTTTACAGGTGGGTTACATTAACTTATTTTTGCTGTTTCACAGAGCCAACAGGTCAGTGTTGTTTTGTCCCATTTGCTGATGTTTGTGATAGCAACCGGTTAGCCGCAATTGTAGCGACAGTTTGGTAACCCACAACCTAGCTAATCTTAGTCACATCACTTGTTGTGTGGTTGTTTGCTTTAACATTATGACTGGGTATTTGTCCGTACAACATTTATGAAGACCTGAAAACAAGTTTGCTGGCTCAGTGACTTTTACCTTGGCAATGTGTGTCCATGAATTTGATGGGTGGAGCTTCTGAAGGAAAACTGAAGGAAGCGGTGTGGTTGTTTTACTGTTGAGTTCAAATATCAACAATCATTCTTCAGAATCATATACTGCATCTTTAACGGCACTATTTTTGTAACACTTTACGTGAACTCGTAAGATAACTTAACCATGCTATAAACATGTCACGGCAGTTATTTACACTGTCATCGCAAATTATGTCCAGTAATATAACACTGTCATTACCGTTGCCATTAATAGTCATGACAGATGACATTAATAGTCATCACAGTTAACTAGAGTACCCTCAGCAAAATACTTAATAAAGTAGGGATGGCTGAATACTGAATACACTGTACTAAATGTATTCAGGAACATATTCCATTACAATGAAGGAAAACTTCTTTTTTACTTTATTCACACCATTCCTTGCTGTTACTGGTGGGCAGTTTTCATGAAATTCTTCTGTCAATATGTTTCATGAAAAACTATCATTTAAATGAATAAATAAATAGACTTATGAGACCTTGATACTCTTTCTTAATCACCCATGTTCACGTTTACTTCCACTTTACTTATGGGCCACTGAATTTATCAATATATCAGGCAGCCTTCCCCAAAATCGTCACCTTTGATCTGCGCACCATATTTGAAGATGTTTCTGACCAGCTGTGACCCTCTTTAGAGTGAAGGTGAACCCAGCAGACAACACAACCTACAAAGGCAAGGCTTCTCAAATGTCATAGGTCTTTCCCAGCAGCCACGTTGACAAAAGAAAGGTCTCACAGGAGGACGTTAGAGCAGCTCGTCATTTGAAAATCACAAGCTCAGAGTGTGTACTGTCAGCTGCTTTTCATTAGTCTGAAAACTTGAGGAATGTGTGTTTTGCTGTAAGTAGCATCCGGATCATCTACTGAAGAAAGATGCTGATGAGCTAATTAGCGAGAAAGCCGAAGTAATGCTTTGAGATGTGACTGCCGCGTGCGGAATGTGTGGCTTTTGTTATGAAGCTTCTAGTACTTAAGGCATCCTAAAACTCAGAAGCATGACACAAGCACACACCTGCCGTCCATTATGATTCACAGAGGTGAGACATTTTGACATTCCAGGGTTGTTTCTGGGACTAAAATATCTGCGGATCACCGAAGAGGAGTGAAATTAGCAAACATTAATTCTTCCCCGCATGCTTTTGTCTCCTTATTCATCAATCTGCTGGTGTTTCAAACATCCATCTTAATGAGGTCGTGGCAACATGAGCCAGCTTCAACATCTGATATCAGCAGCAGACGCTATTAAGTGATTCACCAAGCGAATCCAGCACCAAATCATGAAACATTTTTGCCTGCGAGTGTGACAAACCAATCACATCACTCTATGAATCTTTAAAAGCACTGTCAGACCAGTAGCCTGAGTGATTGCCTTTATGAGCAGTAAGAGAAACAGCTAGCAGCTAACAGTGGATGAATTCTAGCCATCCAACAGCTCTGTTATTTGGGTCATTCTACCATTGTGGTGACAAATGGGGTCCCTCAACTCTAAAGCCATGAAAATAGCTCAAAGTAGAACAAACTGCTTAAAATTGATGTCTGTGCATTTTTTATTCTGTTCCTAAATTACCCAACAAAAACTATGATAATTCCTCTTTTTGAATTTTTATTTTAGTGATTTTTAGTCATACTGTGTGTGAAAAACAGCTTGTCAGATGAGTGACTACAGTACTAATTTTATGTGAAACAACAATTTTAGTGCATGTTTTTTAGTTTAAATTGCAAAAATACTATGTTAAAATTCTAATAAATCTGTGAATATAAGTTTTTGATTTTGATGTCAGAGGTGTTACCGAAATGTGCAATGTAATTTAAATGAACAGGAAGGCATTTTGGAGTCACAGGTTGTTCGGATATCTTAAGGGAAGAAAGACTAACTCCACAGTTAGTGAAATCTCGTTCGATATTTCTGATAAATTTGGCTAAAATACCAACCATAGCTGTGTTATTGGTGTTATTCAGGAAACAGTGAGTGATCTTAAAATTAAAATAAAATAACACAAATTCAACTTTTGTAACTTTATACACACTATATGACTTTGAAACTATGGTGGCAGTGGACTAAATTAAAAAAAGCTCATATTTTAGTTATTTTGTCAGTGGTGCTACAGTCAGTTCACAGACTACATTTCACACTTAAATTATAATTTGTATCTGTTTGCCACCGCAATGGTAGAATGACCATTTCAGCATCAGCCATTCACATTTGTGAGCTTAAAGTTCATTTCCACCTACTAGCATAGCTAATATTAACAGCCATGAATGAGCATTTTGTCACTGTAATGGTAAATCAGGCAACGCTTTAAAACGAA